>NW_028231029.1:0-19672 GCF_043228905.1 Azolla caroliniana | reverse complement strand
AGATATGATATGTTCTATATCATACGGTTTGATTGTGGATGATGCCATGCACTCAGCACACGATCACTGACAGTTACATCAAATTGTTTTCGTACAATACAATATAATTATAATGTAGTTTTCGAACACCTCATAATGTATAGATTCCTATAAGATTTTTAGCTTTGCTTGAATACATGGGGTTGGTGATTTTCAGCCTAGCTTGCCACTGTTGGGGAAATTGTTTTGGAACGATTCCAATTTCAATCACTATATGTAATGTATTTTTAGAACATCTCATAAGGTTTGGATTCCTATAAGATCCTCGGCTCCACTTGGAACACGTGGGATTGGTGATATTGCGTGTGCTCACTTGGGTTTGGGGCTGTTACATGAAATTGGTACAATTCCAATTACCATTAACACTAGCAAAACAGAGATGTAAGGCATATCATATACCAGCAAATGTTTATCCATTACTACCAAGAATAAATAACAAACAAGACCGCCTGCAAAAACATACTGTAATTGTTTAAGAATGATGAACTCTGGATTCCCTTTAACTGTACACTATATATTAGATAAAGATACCACAATATCCATCTCTGATTTCACCCTACCTCTGATAAAATATAGTACGACTACAACAATCACAATAATAATAAAGATCTGTTATTGGTTTGGATCCAGAAACCGTTCAATAGTAGGTATCTAATAACCAGCCAGCTGCTCTCCCATTGTTTGGGCACAAAACCTCTTGTGAACTACACACAGAATCAGGCAGAAGAAGGTTTGAAAGGAAGAGGCATATATGTATGTCCATTGGCATCATCATATATATTGATTCTCTCATGACACCTAAATTGACATCATATATATTCTTGGTCTTTGTCTCTTTTGCTGTCACCGTCTCTTACTTCCTTCTCAAGAGACACTTGTTGTGGTAACCATATCCATGGATGGAGGATTAAGCAACGCCACCGAGCTGTACTTTGGCAGTGAATATTTCCTGTGCACTACTGTCACGCTCCCTTCCCCAGCTTTCTTATGTAAAGAAACCATGAAGCTCACACACTCTCTAAACACAACAAACAAAGACAATTTCATCATTATTAGATACAACATTTATTCTTGGTTTAGTTATTTGGTCATATATACATTGTGGCATATAAAGAGCAATGCACGTTTTAGATATACTGCTTGTTTAGTGAGCTAGTTGATCAATGGGAACCCATACTTTAGTATGATTTCTTGGTAATAATGGCATGATAATTTGATTATTTTGCTACGAAGTGACATTACAGATATGAACCATCAATGCTGTGCCTATCTATACATGCAAACAATTATGTATGTGAAAGAGGGGAACTGATTTCATACATTAGTTCTGAGTCTTCATAGCCTGAATGCCGCCTAAGTGTAGCATTCCATCTGGCTTCACCACCGGGTTTGATTGTGCACTTAGCTAGATACACTGCTGAGGCAGCAAGCATGGATGATGAAAACTTCACAACCCCATAATCAACCAAGCACAGTTCCACAAAATAGAAAGCCAGCATGCTCATCTGGGATGAATCACATTAATATCTATTATAAAAGCACAATTGCGAAAGTATCAAGCCGTATGATGAATCTATATGTATGCCAGAATCATACCTTCTGGTCAGAAGAAGCTGCTTTGAGAAACCTAACCAAGAATACATAGGGTGTCGGAATGCATAGATTGAACTTCAGAGTATTAAGCATAAGTTTCTCCTGGGTAGCATACAATCAAAAGAAATTATGTTGAAATAAAAGAAGGAAAAACGTTTTTACCTGAACAGACTCAAAAAACGCTTTCACTCACCATGTCTAGAATCTCTCGTCTTTCATATGCATTGTCTGCTATGATGACGAAGTCCTTAATCTAAAGATACAATCAGAAAGAGTTAAAAGTTTCAATAAACATATATCGCTTGACTATTTATATCCCGAAAACACACCTCAGGTGCCCAGATTTCTTCATATTTTGAGGCCACGAGCATTGCAGTCATCCCAACCAGTTGCAAGTTTTTCTTTTCGACAGGTTGTATAGCCAAGTAACGATCAATCAGATTCGTGGTTAGGAAGAGTGTCTCAGGCATGAGCTTGAACTTGTAATGCACCTGTACCCATATATACCAGAGAAAACTTTAATACTATGGTTATGCCATGAGTTTTTTTATGAAAGTTTGGAGATCAATAGTTACAATTCATTCTCCACAGCACACAGACAACCGTGATGATGAATAAAAAAACCAGCACCTCAATGAGCCAATCAATCAGGACAGCTCTCATCTTTTCATTGATTTGAACATTCCACATTGATCACAGCCTACTTACATATAGAACCTATTAAGATTTCCGTACAGTTAAGGTGCAAGCTATGATGATTTCTTTTCATTTCTCTATATGTAAGCATGGAGTTCCCAATTAGGGCATGCATTCAATGTTTCGATTCTCTCTCTCTCTCTCTCTCTTTCATGTTGGTGTTAAGCTGAACAAAATTTATGTGTGATTGCAGCTGTGCCCTCAATACCCACATGATCCGTACATACTCTTGAATGACATGAAGTCTCCAGCAGAGATTCTAGATTTCGGAGACATATCTGATTGTTTAGATGGTGGACCCAGCTTGCATACAGTGAATCCGACTTTTGATTATGTTCCACCAGACCTCGTCAGCCTGTTTATAACAGATATGTGAGTTCTTTTATGAATAAGGGCTTTCTATTCACACACAATCAGCAATGCATTAATTTCACCTGAATGTCACACTAATTTATGTCTTCTCTAAAAATGCATAATTTTCATACATACATCACCTGTATGATCCATAATGATTATAGAGTTTTCCTGTTCTCATCCTGGTATGCATGCATTATTATATGGCACATATATGCATTGAGTACCACCTATGGTTTGATGTTACATTCATACTGATTTGATGTCCTACTGCAGTGGTGGGCACAATCCGTCTTATGTTTATAGACTTGTTGCAGAGTACTACAGTCCAGAGGATTTTATTCTTCAATGAGCATCGAATCTTAATAGACATAGATAGATGTTCCAGCCCCTATTTTTGCAAATTGAGTAGAGTTTATTTGCCATTAGGGGTGCTCAAATTTTGTTCGTTATAATTTTCTCTCTGGCAGGGTATATTTTTGTAGCTATATTTTGTTCTGTAAGAGCTCCTACTTTGTAGTGTTCACTTTAGAATGTCCAGTTGTTGATATTCACACTTCAGAAAGGAGAATGGTGAGAGATTGCGGGATGTATGCTAGAGAGATGACAATGCTAACTTCATATAATGTCAACTTCCAAGTTAATATTAATTTTCTTCTCTGTGCCACTGGTTTGTAAGTAAATATACGTTCATTCAAATCTTTGAAATATTTTTTCCAAAAGTGGATATTTTTTCAAGTTTAAACGGAGAAAGATACCTTCCTGTGAAAGAATTGAGGAATTCTTAGTTTCTGTGGATTGATGATGTTATGTAGACGTCGAAATTTATATGATGAAAACCATCGTGGTTATTATAACTGTATTTGATGTCAAAATTCTTAGTTTCTGTGTATTGATGATGTTATGTAGACGTCGAAATTTATATGATGAAAACCATTGTGCTTTTATAGCTGTATTTGATGTTAACAATGCTGGTCACTCTATGTGCACTCTCATAGGCATACTATGGAAATTCATGACAATGTTTGATATGGTGATCTATTGGAAGGCATTGTAGTTGCATGCATCTCCAACATTTTATGTGCATCAATTACGGTTATGCCAATCTAAGGTTCCCATGGTGTCTAGTATGATGCACAGACAAACAAAATTGTACTCCAAGTGGCAAAGGAATCAATCATAGGGTGATATGCACTGTTACCCGGATGTGAAGGCAAAGTTGTTTTACATGTTAAATGTTAATGAACATACTGAGGCTTTTTTACCAATAAAAACTCACATTGGTTTGCAAATCAATGGAATGAGTGAACGTATGATTACCAACCCTAGAGAGAGTTGAATAAAACCCACTCACTCTAGGAGTAGAATGGCGACATGGAAAAGGTGCATGTGAATTTGTTTGTAAAGGATTTTGAACAAGCAATATATTATGTGTGAACATGGTTTCTTGCCAACACAACTTTATATCACTCTTCTACAACTTTCATGAAACATGGCAGTGAGTGTTGGTGTGAAAGGAGTGATGAAAGACAAGGGCCAATGTAGGAATAATGTATGCACTAGATGGAGAAGAGCCAACCATGCATGATGACAGAAAATTATAAGCTTGCAACGAGAAGAAACAAACCACAACAACAACACGAAGAAAGCAGCTTATAGAAGGCTCCTATACAACCCCAAAAAGTGTTTGTCTCTCATTCTTGATTTTCCTAGTTCAAGTACTAGGAACTGAAACTCGGGTTGCCCGCACCTAGATACGGATTGAACTGTCTCAGGACATAGTGGATGCAGCTCAAGTACCCATTGCGATGTAGTACCGCTTCACAACCAAAACCGAGGTGCACGGCTGAATGGATAAAGCACCTGCCTCATAATGGGCGATTTCACAGGCTTAGCTCAACTCGTGTTGAATGCAGACAGATAAATGGAAAGGAAGATTAGTAGATATAATTTTTTTTATTAGTGCAGTATACAGGTGTGAAACGGAAGCAACAGACTCTCTGTCTCTGTCTCTGTCTCTGTCTCTCTGTCTCTCTTTCAGAAGAATCGAGAGAAGCAGAGGAAACAGACGACGACAACTACGACGAAGAAGAAACTGAAGGAACTAACAGGAAGCAGAAGAACAAGAAGAAGCGATGGAGAGATTGCAGCGTATCTTCTCTGGGGTCGGAGGCGGAGCAGCAGGCCCTCACCCTGATTCTCCTCTTATGGATTCCTCCGAGCAGGTCTACATCTCCTCCCTCGCCCTGCTCAAGATGCTCAAGCACGGTAAACAAATCAATATACCCTCTTCTTTTCTTCTGCGTCCGCCGTTTTTTCTTCACATCTTGCTCTCTCAATCGTCAGCATTTCTTTTTTCCTCTCTTTCTGTCTTTTTCCATTATCTTCATTGTTTTAGTGTGCCATTTCTCTCGTTGTTATTAATTTTGCCTTGTTTTCCTTTCTCCCGGTCATTTAAGAGTTCACAAATCTTGTTTAAGGTGATTGATTCTGTCCTCGAACATGCATGCTTCCATTCGCATCTCATCCTTACATCAATTCTCTTTTCAGTTTTTCAATTGTTATTCACTTCATTCGTTGCACCTTGGACAAGGTCAATTCATTCTTCTTTCAGTCATTCGGATAAATTTCATTTTCAGGTTTTTTTTATGCTCGTCAATCTTCTGACAGGTTTTGGATCATGGTCTTTTAGAATCTAAAATACTACTTCCAATTTCAAAAGCTCCTTCAGAGTTTAAGCTGTGATCGTTTTTGCAGGTAGAGCTGGAGTCCCAATGGAGGTCATGGGACTCATGCTTGGAGAGTTCGTGGATGAATACACTGTTCGAGTTGTAGATGTCTTTGCCATGCCTCAGAGTGGTACAGGTGTTAGTGTTGAGGCTGTAGATGCTGTTTTCCAGGCCAAAATGCTGGATATGTTGAAGCAGACTGGGAGGTTTGATCTATATTATGCTAGAACTATTTGTTTTTTGCTTCCAGAGCATTCTTTAAACTTGCTGGTAGAACACATTGTGTTTTTCAGACTTAATTCAATTAGCTAATTGAGCACAATCTGTCATACAATATGTTGTTTTGGAAGATGTTTGAATCAACTAATTGAACTGAAACTTTTAAATTAAAACATTATTAAATCAGATAATTGGAAGTAATCTATTTTTTTTCTGGAAGATTTCTGAGTTAGCTAATTGAATTTAATCTATTTCCTTCCTAATGGTAGGCCTGAAATGGTTGTCGGATGGTATCATTCCCATCCTGGGTTTGGTTGCTGGCTTTCAGGGGTGGACATCAACACACAACAGGTTAGTCTTGATATTTTGATGTACCCTGGGCTTACAGTACTGAAACATCAGAAAACACTCAGGGATTCCCAGAGAGTATGTGGTAATCAAAGACATTGTTATCCATTATAAAAGCCTCACTTAAAAAAAATTCTCTCTTAATCTAGGTTACTAATAGTGAAACTAATGTTAACTTCAAACCAATTAACATTACTGCTAATACTCTGTGGTGTAACTCAAGATAACAAGACTGCTAAATGCCTACAAGTCACTTTCGAAGAACTAATGAGAAAATGCCATAATGGGCTGACCAAGTCCTACATTGAGCATCTTGAGGTAAACATGTAAAAATGCAAAGATCTTAATGCCCTCATACTACCCCTCAAATAATCACCAATGAATCAAGTCCAGTGCCCTCTCATGGGCACATGGATTACAGGCTCTACTCTCATAACTGCATGACATATTTGCTCGTCAGATGGAAGACTAACGTTTGGGAACAAATCAATATGCCCAGTAATCAAATAATGGACGTATGGAACCATCATGTTGCAGAACAGAGGCTTAACATAAAATGATAGATGACATAAATAATTTTGACTGTGAAGTATCCATCAAGTAATTAATTGACCTGATAGCAGCTTGACTAACACGCTCTCCACATAACCACCCTAATCAATGTCCACCAAATAATACTAAATATCCCTTCAATTATAATAATAAGTGTAGCAATATAAAGTTATAACACCTAATACTTCGCCTAATATAACGTCAAATATACCCAATGCTCCTATCAACACCATACACCATCCAGTGCGTCAATGAAACACTCCACCAGAACTTCGTTACACTGAAAGTGTACGAAGAAACCAACCCTGACACTTCTTTCCACTGGGAAAGTAATTTTCCTTTCTCCCTCTCTTTGACCAAGCAAAACCCTGGCTCACTTCACTTCCCACACAATCAAAATAAAAAACCAGCTTTGGCATGCCATTTGTCACAACAGCTTTGGAAAGATTCACAATCAAAATATGTTAACCTTTCCAATGATCAATCATTTGTTGGAAAAACTGAAGGATCCTTTGGCCATTCATAGCCTAGAGGGTGTCTTTTAAGATAGAATTGCACATTTCTCTAAATAACTAAGATTCCCATCATCTCTTTTATAGCGAACCGTTGGATATTCACTTTCATTCGTTCGTAGGTGTACCTAAAGTCTTCTTTATGATGCATAGGTCTTATGGCAACATCATTAACGATATAGCCATGTCTCTTCACCTCTATTTCTATGCTCATCTTCAAGTTTTTATTTCAAACTCTATCGTTAAATTCTTTTCTTTATTTCTTAAGCCTGCTTATTTCTTCCTCCATTTATCGTGTGAGAAAATGTAGATGGCAGGTATAGTTTATATCAGACACATTCATTAGTAACTTACTCAGAGTCATTAGTTTTGTCTATATTGTTGAAGTTGGCAAAAATGCTAATACTCAAATCATTAGTGGCTTATTGAGAGTCATCATGAGTTCATTTATAGCTTGTGCATCCTATACAACAACTTTTGCATCGTAATTTATTTATTTTGTAGTTGGTGTCCCGTAAGGAGGTTTATCTTGATGTACATTGCCTTAGTATGCAGCTTTTGACGAAATACATTGCTTCAGTACACAGCTTTTGATTAAATACATTGCTTCAGTGCACAACTTCTGATTAAATACAATACTTCAGTATACAGCTTTTGACTGCTTGTCATTGCATTTCTAGAGTTTTGAAGCATTGAACCAGAGGGCAGTTGCTGTTGTTGTGGATCCCATTCAAAGTGTGAAAGGAAAAGTCGTCATAGATGCTTTCCGTCTTATCAATCCTCAAACAATGATGCTTGGGCAAGAACCTCGTCAAACGACATCAAACCTTGGCCATTTAAATAAACCATCTATTCAGGTGTGATTCGTAAGACTGAAATGGTATACATTTCCGCTTAATTTTTTGTAACATATGCTGAACCATTTCCAATATAGGCCTTGATTCATGGATTGAACCGACATTATTATTCAATTGCCATCAATTATCGAAAGAATGAGTTGGAAGAGAAAATGCTGCTCAATCTGCACAAAAGAAAATGGACAGATGGTCTCACCCTTCAAAGATTTGATACTCATGCAAAAACTAATGAGGCGACTGTACAGGTCTTTTTGTCTTCTTATAGTAGTTCATGTCTCATTCAAATTGGCAAACCCAGAGGCTTCTGTTTGATCTTATCAATTTGTATATGCATGTTGATCTATGAATGTGTGTCACTCAAAGTTATATTAAAATTGATGGATTCTTCCAATTCTTACTTTTTGCAGGAGATGCTAGATCTTGCCATTAAGTATAATAAAGCTGTTCAGGAGGAAGATCAACTCACTCCTGAGAAGCTAGCTATTGCTAATGTAGGACGCCAAGATGCTAAAAAGCATTTGGAAGAACATGTCTCTAATCTGATGTCTTCAAATATTGTTCAGACCCTTGGCACCATGCTCGACACAGTTGTCTTCTAGAAACCAACTAATTTGATTTGAGCATACAACATTTCATGTGGAGGGAGAAATTGATGTTAATCGTGCTTTGTGATGATTTTGGATAATCTGCATTCTAGATTCTTGCACTAATTGCCGATTGTATCATCTCAAATATTTGGTGATGGTTTTTCCATCTTTATTTCAAAATTTAAGTAAGGATAAAGTAACATCAGAATCAATGCATTTGCCATCTTTGCTTTGAAGCATTTTAATTGGCAACTTAAAGGTTCTTAAATTATCTTTTAGGCCAGAACTATTCTTTAAACTTTGGACAGATCACAATTAGATAGGAAATTGATCTGAAATTCTAGCCTTACATTATTGTTAAAGAATTGTCTCCAAACATTATCCAAACCCTAGGTACCATGCTAGGCATAGTTGTCTTCTAGAAACTAGCTAATGAGATTTGAACATGCAACTTTTCATGTGGTACGAGAAATTTGAGTTAATCATGCTTTGTGATGTTTTGGATAATCTGCATTCTAGATTCTTGCGCTAGCGACAGATTGTGTCAATTCAAGTATGTGGTGACGGTTTTCCCTATCTTTATTTTTAATTTCAACCAAGAGTAAACTAGCAGCCGAATTAACTTATTTGGCATCTTTGCTCTGGGTCATTTTGGTTGGCAAAATTAAAGGTCTTACATTTTCTTCTCTTTTCTTTTATTATTATTGTTTTTTTAAAGTTCTTAAATTATTCTTTAGGCATTAACTATTCTGTAATTTAACAGCATAATCAATGCATTTGGCATCCTTTGCTTTGGGTCATTTAAATTGCCAAACTTTAGGTCTTAAATTATTCTTTAGGCATGAAGTGTAAACTTAGGACAAATCACAATTAAATAGCAAATTGTTATTAATGAGTACTTAATTCACTTAAATGAATGTCATTTCTATTACCATATCATTAAATGACCAAAAATAACACACTAATTTTTAAGTAAGAATTTCTTGATGGGATGTTCTTGCCTGTAGGTGCTTTAGCAGGCTACCATATAGGAATGACAATATATTTCATGTACCATTGAAGAATCTGTCTCAAAATCCCATGCTGAGGCGTATTAACACAGTAATTGTCCATGTTAAAGTGAAGTTGACACAATAGGAGCTAGGGGTTTAGGGTTGCAGACCATATCGGCCATCATCCTATGTGACACTGTTTTGTTGTGGTTCGATCACATGTTTCCCTATTGATTGTAGTTTTCTACATTCTGTTGAGAGAGATTGATTGTAATTTACAACATTCTGTTGAGAGGGTACCATTGGAGTAAGGAACTTGGATCTTGTTCTGATGGTTTATGTGGAGTAGAGTACAGGTAGATATGATATGTTCTATATCATACGGTTTGATTGTGGATGATGCCATGCACTCAGCACACGATCACTGACAGTTACATCAAATTGTTTTCGTACAATACAATATAATTATAATGTAGTTTTCGAACACCTCATAATGTATAGATTCCTATAAGATTTTTAGCTTCGCTTGAATACATGGGGTTGGTGATTTTCAGCCTAGCTTGCCACTGTTGGGGAAATTGTTTTGGAACGATTCCAATTTCAATCACTATATGTAATGTATTTTTAGAACATCTCATAAGGTTTGGATTCCTATAAGATCCTCGGCTCCACTTGGAACACGTGGGATTGGTGATATTGCGTGTGCTCACTTGGGTTTGGGGCTGTTACATGAAATTGGTACAATTCCAATTACCATTAACACTAGCAAAACAGAGATGTAAGGCATATCATATACCAGCAAATGTTTATCCATTACTACCAAGAATAAATAACAAACAAGACCGCCTGCAAAAACATACTGTAATTGTTTAAGAATGATGAACTCTGGATTCCCTTTAACTGTACACTATATATTAGATAAAGATACCACAATATCCATCTCTGATTTCACCCTACCTCTGATAAAATATAGTACGACTACAACAATCACAATAATAATAAAGATCTGTTATTGGTTTGGATCCAGAAACCGTTCAATAGTAGGTATCTAATAACCAGCCAGCTGCTCTCCCATTGTTTGGGCACAAAACCTCTTGTGAACTACACACAGAATCAGGCAGAAGAAGGTTTGAAAGGAAGAGGCATATATGTATGTCCATTGGCATCATCATATATATTGATTCTCTCATGACACCTAAATTGACATCATATATATTCTTGGTCTTTGTCTCTTTTGCTGTCACCGTCTCTTACTTCCTTCTCAAGAGACACTTGTTGTGGTAACCATATCCATGGATGGAGGATTAAGCAACGCCACCGAGCTGTACTTTGGCAGTGAATATTTCCTGTGCACTACTGTCACGCTCCCTTCCCCAGCTTTCTTATGTAAAGAAACCATGAAGCTCACACACTCTCTAAACACAACAAACAAAGACAATTTCATCATTATTAGATACAACATTTATTCTTGGTTTAGTTATTTGGTCATATATACATTGTGGCATATAAAGAGCAATGCACGTTTTAGATATACTGCTTGTTTAGTGAGCTAGTTGATCAATGGGAACCCATACTTTAGTATGATTTCTTGGTAATAATGGCATGATAATTTGATTATTTTGCTACGAAGTGACATTACAGATATGAACCATCAATGCTGTGCCTATCTATACATGCAAACAATTATGTATGTGAAAGAGGGGAACTGATTTCATACATTAGTTCTGAGTCTTCATAGCCTGAATGCCGCCTAAGTGTAGCATTCCATCTGGCTTCACCACCGGGTTTGATTGTGCACTTAGCTAGATACACTGCTGAGGCAGCAAGCATGGATGATGAAAACTTCACAACCCCATAATCAACCAAGCACAGTTCCACAAAATAGAAAGCCAGCATGCTCATCTGGGATGAATCACATTAATATCTATTATAAAAGCACAATTGCGAAAGTATCAAGCCGTATGATGAATCTATATGTATGCCAGAATCATACCTTCTGGTCAGAAGAAGCTGCTTTGAGAAACCTAACCAAGAATACATAGGGTGTCGGAATGCATAGATTGAACTTCAGAGTATTAAGCATAAGTTTCTCCTGGGTAGCATACAATCAAAAGAAATTATGTTGAAATAAAAGAAGGAAAAACGTTTTTACCTGAACAGACTCAAAAAACGCTTTCACTCACCATGTCTAGAATCTCTCGTCTTTCATATGCATTGTCTGCTATGATGACGAAGTCCTTAATCTAAAGATACAATCAGAAAGAGTTAAAAGTTTCAATAAACATATATCGCTTGACTATTTATATCCCGAAAACACACCTCAGGTGCCCAGATTTCTTCATATTTTGAGGCCACGAGCATTGCAGTCATCCCAACCAGTTGCAAGTTTTTCTTTTCGACAGGTTGTATAGCCAAGTAACGATCAATCAGATTCGTGGTTAGGAAGAGTGTCTCAGGCATGAGCTTGAACTTGTAATGCACCTGTACCCATATATACCAGAGAAAACTTTAATACTATGGTTATGCCATGAGTTTTTTTATGAAAGTTTGGAGATCAATAGTTACAATTCATTCTCCACAGCACACAGACAACCGTGATGATGAATAAAAAAACCAGCACCTCAATGAGCCAATCAATCAGGACAGCTCTCATCTTTTCATTGATTTGAACATTCCACATTGATCACAGCCTACTTACATATAGAACCTATTAAGATTTCCGTACAGTTAAGGTGCAAGCTATGATGATTTCTTTTCATTTCTCTATATGTAAGCATGGAGTTCCCAATTAGGGCATGCATTCAATGTTTCGATTCTCTCTCTCTCTCTCTCTCTTTCATGTTGGTGTTAAGCTGAACAAAATTTATGTGTGATTGCAGCTGTGCCCTCAATACCCACATGATCCGTACATACTCTTGAATGACATGAAGTCTCCAGCAGAGATTCTAGATTTCGGAGACATATCTGATTGTTTAGATGGTGGACCCAGCTTGCATACAGTGAATCCGACTTTTGATTATGTTCCACCAGACCTCGTCAGCCTGTTTATAACAGATATGTGAGTTCTTTTATGAATAAGGGCTTTCTATTCACACACAATCAGCAATGCATTAATTTCACCTGAATGTCACACTAATTTATGTCTTCTCTAAAAATGCATAATTTTCATACATACATCACCTGTATGATCCATAATGATTATAGAGTTTTCCTGTTCTCATCCTGGTATGCATGCATTATTATATGGCACATATATGCATTGAGTACCACCTATGGTTTGATGTTACATTCATACTGATTTGATGTCCTACTGCAGTGGTGGGCACAATCCGTCTTATGTTTATAGACTTGTTGCAGAGTACTACAGTCCAGAGGATTTTATTCTTCAATGAGCATCGAATCTTAATAGACATAGATAGATGTTCCAGCCCCTATTTTTGCAAATTGAGTAGAGTTTATTTGCCATTAGGGGTGCTCAAATTTTGTTCGTTATAATTTTCTCTCTGGCAGGGTATATTTTTGTAGCTATATTTTGTTCTGTAAGAGCTCCTACTTTGTAGTGTTCACTTTAGAATGTCCAGTTGTTGATATTCACACTTCAGAAAGGAGAATGGTGAGAGATTGCGGGATGTATGCTAGAGAGATGACAATGCTAACTTCATATAATGTCAACTTCCAAGTTAATATTAATTTTCTTCTCTGTGCCACTGGTTTGTAAGTAAATATACGTTCATTCAAATCTTTGAAATATTTTTTCCAAAAGTGGATATTTTTTCAAGTTTAAACGGAGAAAGATACCTTCCTGTGAAAGAATTGAGGAATTCTTAGTTTCTGTGGATTGATGATGTTATGTAGACGTCGAAATTTATATGATGAAAACCATCGTGGTTATTATAACTGTATTTGATGTCAAAATTCTTAGTTTCTGTGTATTGATGATGTTATGTAGACGTCGAAATTTATATGATGAAAACCATTGTGCTTTTATAGCTGTATTTGATGTTAACAATGCTGGTCACTCTATGTGCACTCTCATAGGCATACTATGGAAATTCATGACAATGTTTGATATGGTGATCTATTGGAAGGCATTGTAGTTGCATGCATCTCCAACATTTTATGTGCATCAATTACGGTTATGCCAATCTAAGGTTCCCATGGTGTCTAGTATGATGCACAGACAAACAAAATTGTACTCCAAGTGGCAAAGGAATCAATCATAGGGTGATATGCACTGTTACCCGGATGTGAAGGCAAAGTTGTTTTACATGTTAAATGTTAATGAACATACTGAGGCTTTTTTACCAATAAAAACTCACATTGGTTTGCAAATCAATGGAATGAGTGAACGTATGATTACCAACCCTAGAGAGAGTTGAATAAAACCCACTCACTCTAGGAGTAGAATGGCGACATGGAAAAGGTGCATGTGAATTTGTTTGTAAAGGATTTTGAACAAGCAATATATTATGTGTGAACATGGTTTCTTGCCAACACAACTTTATATCACTCTTCTACAACTTTCATGAAACATGGCAGTGAGTGTTGGTGTGAAAGGAGTGATGAAAGACAAGGGCCAATGTAGGAATAATGTATGCACTAGATGGAGAAGAGCCAACCATGCATGATGACAGAAAATTATAAGCTTGCAACGAGAAGAAACAAACCACAACAACAACACGAAGAAAGCAGCTTATAGAAGGCTCCTATACAACCCCAAAAAGTGTTTGTCTCTCATTCTTGATTTTCCTAGTTCAAGTACTAGGAACTGAAACTCGGGTTGCCCGCACCTAGATACGGATTGAACTGTCTCAGGACATAGTGGATGCAGCTCAAGTACCCATTGCGATGTAGTACCGCTTCACAACCAAAACCGAGGTGCACGGCTGAATGGATAAAGCACCTGCCTCATAATGGGCGATTTCACAGGCTTAGCTCAACTCGTGTTGAATGCAGACAGATAAATGGAAAGGAAGATTAGTAGATATAATTTTTTTTATTAGTGCAGTATACAGGTGTGAAACGGAAGCAACAGACTCTCTGTCTCTGTCTCTGTCTCTGTCTCTCTGTCTCTCTTTCAGAAGAATCGAGAGAAGCAGAGGAAACAGACGACGACAACTACGACGAAGAAGAAACTGAAGGAACTAACAGGAAGCAGAAGAACAAGAAGAAGCGATGGAGAGATTGCAGCGTATCTTCTCTGGGGTCGGAGGCGGAGCAGCAGGCCCTCACCCTGATTCTCCTCTTATGGATTCCTCCGAGCAGGTCTACATCTCCTCCCTCGCCCTGCTCAAGATGCTCAAGCACGGTAAACAAATCAATATACCCTCTTCTTTTCTTCTGCGTCCGCCGTTTTTTCTTCACATCTTGCTCTCTCAATCGTCAGCATTTCTTTTTTCCTCTCTTTCTGTCTTTTTCCATTATCTTCATTGTTTTAGTGTGCCATTTCTCTCGTTGTTATTAATTTTGCCTTGTTTTCCTTTCTCCCGGTCATTTAAGAGTTCACAAATCTTGTTTAAGGTGATTGATTCTGTCCTCGAACATGCATGCTTCCATTCGCATCTCATCCTTACATCAATTCTCTTTTCAGTTTTTCAATTGTTATTCACTTCATTCGTTGCACCTTGGACAAGGTCAATTCATTCTTCTTTCAGTCATTCGGATAAATTTCATTTTCAGGTTTTTTTTATGCTCGTCAATCTTCTGACAGGTTTTGGATCATGGTCTTTTAGAATCTAAAATACTACTTCCAATTTCAAAAGCTCCTTCAGAGTTTAAGCTGTGATCGTTTTTGCAGGTAGAGCTGGAGTCCCAATGGAGGTCATGGGACTCATGCTTGGAGAGTTCGTGGATGAATACACTGTTCGAGTTGTAGATGTCTTTGCCATGCCTCAGAGTGGTACAGGTGTTAGTGTTGAGGCTGTAGATGCTGTTTTCCAGGCCAAAATGCTGGATATGTTGAAGCAGACTGGGAGGTTTGATCTATATTATGCTAGAACTATTTGTTTTTTGCTTCCAGAGCATTCTTTAAACTTGCTGGTAGAACACATTGTGTTTTTCAGACTTAATTCAATTAGCTAATTGAGCACAATCTGTCATACAATATGTTGTTTTGGAAGATGTTTGAATCAACTAATTGAACTGAAACTTTTAAATTAAAACATTATTAAATCAGATAATTGGAAGTAATCTATTTTTTTTCTGGAAGATTTCTGAGTTAGCTAATTGAATTTAATCTATTTCCTTCCTAATGGTAGGCCTGAAATGGTTGTCGGATGGTATCATTCCCATCCTGGGTTTGGTTGCTGGCTTTCAGGGGTGGACATCAACACACAACAGGTTAGTCTTGATATTTTGATGTACCCTGGGCTTACAGTACTGAAACATCAGAAAACACTCAGGGATTCCCAGAGAGTATGTGGTAATCAAAGACATTGTTATCCATTATAAAAGCCTCACTTAAAAAAAATTCTCTCTTAATCTAGGTTACTAATAGTGAAACTAATGTTAACTTCAAACCAATTAACATTACTGCTAATACTCTGTGGTGTAACTCAAGATAACAAGACTGCTAAATGCCTACAAGTCACTTTCGAAGAACTAATGAGAAAATGCCATAATGGGCTGACCAAGTCCTACATTGAGCATCTTGAGGTAAACATGTAAAAATGCAAAGATCTTAATGCCCTCATACTACCCCTCAAATAATCACCAATGAATCAAGTCCAGTGCCCTCTCATGGGCACATGGATTACAGGCTCTACTCTCATAACTGCATGACATATTTGCTCGTCAGATGGAAGACTAACGTTTGGGAACAAATCAATATGCCCAGTAATCAAATAATGGACGTATGGAACCATCATGTTGCAGAACAGAGGCTTAACATAAAATGATAGATGACATAAATAATTTTGACTGTGAAGTATCCATCAAGTAATTAATTGACCTGATAGCAGCTTGACTAACACGCTCTCCACATAACCACCCTAATCAATGTCCACCAAATAATACTAAATATCCCTTCAATTATAATAATAAGTGTAGCAATATAAAGTTATAACACCTAATACTTCGCCTAATATAACGTCAAATATACCCAATGCTCCTATCAACACCATACACCATCCAGTGCGTCAATGAAACACTCCACCAGAACTTCGTTACACTGAAAGTGTACGAAGAAACCAACCCTGACACTTCTTTCCACTGGGAAAGTAATTTTCCTTTCTCCCTCTCTTTGACCAAGCAAAACCCTGGCTCACTTCACTTCCCACACAATCAAAATAAAAAACCAGCTTTGGCATGCCATTTGTCACAACAGCTTTGGAAAGATTCACAATCAAAATATGTTAACCTTTCCAATGATCAATCATTTGTTGGAAAAACTGAAGGATCCTTTGGCCATTCATAGCCTAGAGGGTGTCTTTTAAGATAGAATTGCACATTTCTCTAAATAACTAAGATTCCCATCATCTCTTTTATAGCGAACCGTTGGATATTCACTTTCATTCGTTCGTAGGTGTACCTAAAGTCTTCTTTATGATGCATAGGTCTTATGGCAACATCATTAACGATATAGCCATGTCTCTTCACCTCTATTTCTATGCTCATCTTCAAGTTTTTATTTCAAACTCTATCGTTAAATTCTTTTCTTTATTTCTTAAGCCTGCTTATTTCTTCCTCCATTTATCGTGTGAGAAAATGTAGATGGCAGGTATAGTTTATATCAGACACATTCATTAGTAACTTACTCAGAGTCATTAGTTTTGTCTATATTGTTGAAGTTGGCAAAAATGCTAATACTCAAATCATTAGTGGCTTATTGAGAGTCATCATGAGTTCATTTATAGCTTGTGCATCCTATACAACAACTTTTGCATCGTAATTTATTTATTTTGTAGTTGGTGTCCCGTAAGGAGGTTTATCTTGATGTACATTGCCTTAGTATGCAGCTTTTGACGAAATACATTGCTTCAGTACACAGCTTTTGATTAAATACATTGCTTCAGTGCACAACTTCTGATTAAATACAATACTTCAGTATACAGCTTTTGACTGCTTGTCATTGCATTTCTAGAGTTTTGAAGCATTGAACCAGAGGGCAGTTGCTGTTGTTGTGGATCCCATTCAAAGTGTGAAAGGAAAAGTCGTCATAGATGCTTTCCGTCTTATCAATCCTCAAACAATGATGCTTGGGCAAGAACCTCGTCAAACGACATCAAACCTTGGCCATTTAAATAAACCATCTATTCAGGTGTGATTCGTAAGACTGAAATGGTATACATTTCCGCTTAATTTTTTGTAACATATGCTGAACCATTTCCAATATAGGCCTTGATTCATGGATTGAACCGACATTATTATTCAATTGCCATCAATTATCGAAAGAATGAGTTGGAAGAGAAAATGCTGCTCAATCTGCACAAAAGAAAATGGACAGATGGTCTCACCCTTCAAAGATTTGATACTCATGCAAAAACTAATGAGGCGACTGTACAGGTCTTTTTGTCTTCTTATAGTAGTTCATGTCTCATTCAAATTGGCAAACCCAGAGGCTTCTGTTTGATCTTATCAATTTGTATATGCATGTTGATCTATGAATGTGTGTCACTCAAAGTTATATTAAAATTGATGGATTCTTCCAATTCTTACTTTTTGCAGGAGATGCTAGATCTTGCCATTAAGTATAATAAAGCTGTTCAGGAGGAAGATCAACTCACTCCTGAGAAGCTAGCTATTGCTAATGTAGGACGCCAAGATGCTAAAAAGCATTTGGAAGAACATGTCTCTAATCTGATGTCTTCAAATATTGTTCAGACCCTTGGCACCATGCTCGACACAGTTGTCTTCTAGAAACCAACTAATTTGATTTGAGCATACAACATTTCATGTGGAGGGAGAAATTGATGTTAATCGTGCTTTGTGATGATTTTGGATAATCTGCATTCTAGATTCTTGCACTAATTGCCGATTGTATCATCTCAAATATTTGGTGATGGTTTTTCCATCTTTATTTCAAAATTTAAGTAAGGATAAAGTAACATCAGAATCAATGCATTTGCCATCTTTGCTTTGAAGCATTTTAATTGGCAACTTAAAGGTTCTTAAATTATCTTTTAGGCCAGAACTATTCTTTAAACTTTGGACAGATCACAATTAGATAGGAAATTGATCTGAAATTCTAGCCTTACATTATTGTTAAAGAATTGTCTCCAAACATTATCCAAACCCTAGGTACCATGCTAGGCATAGTTGTCTTCTAGAAACTAGCTAATGAGATTTGAACATGCAACTTTTCATGTGGTACGAGAAATTTGAGTTAATCATGCTTTGTGATGTTTTGGATAATCTGCATTCTAGATTCTTGCGCTAGCGACAGATTGTGTCAATTCAAGTATGTGGTGACGGTTTTCCCTATCTTTATTTTTAATTTCAACCAAGAGTAAACTAGCAGCCGAATTAACTTATTTGGCATCTTTGCTCTGGGTCATTTTGGTTGGCAAAATTAAAGGTCTTACATTTTCTTCTCTTTTCTTTTATTATTATTGTTTTTTTAAAGTTCTTAAATTATTCTTTAGGCATTAACTATTCTGTAATTTAACAGCATAATCAATGCATTTGGCATCCTTTGCTTTGGGTCATTTAAATTGCCAAACTTTAGGTCTTAAATTATTCTTTAGGCATGAAGTGTAAACTTAGGACAAATCACAATTAAATAGCAAATTGTTATTAATGAGTACTTAATTCACTTAAATGAATGTCATTTCTATTACCATATCATTAAATGACCAAAAATAACACACTAATTTTTAAGTAAGAATTTCTTGATGGGATGTTCTTGCCTGTAGGTGCTTTAGCAGGCTACCATATAGGAATGACAATATATTTCATGTACCATTGAAGAATCTGTCTCAAAATCCCATGCTGAGGCGTATTAACACAGTAATTGTCCATGTTAAAGTGAAGTTGACACAATAGGAGCTAGGGGTTTAGGGTTGCAGACCATATCGGCCATCATCCTATGTGACACTGTTTTGTTGTGGTTCGATCACATGTTTCCCTATTGATTGTAGTTTTCTACATTCTGTTGAGAGAGATTGATTGTAATTTACAACATTCTGTTGAGAGGGTACCATTGGAGTAAGGAACTTGGATCTTGTTCTGATGGTTTATGTGGAGTAGAGTACAGGT
>NW_028231028.1:0-19682 GCF_043228905.1 Azolla caroliniana | reverse complement strand
CAGGTAGAAAGACATGAAGAAAGTAGAAAAATTGAGGAGGGACTTGAGAAGAGTCCGTGAGTAAATTAAAATGGTCATACCTCGCTCCTGTGATATCGGATTTTTGTGTTCAAACATCCAAATCGAAGCTAACAACGCTAGCTATGCTACAGTATTAAAAAATCAAGATTTTGAAACTCAGGTAGAGAGACATGAAGAATTTACCAAAATTGAGGAGGGACTTGTGAAGAGCCCGTGAGTAAATTAAAATGGTCATACCTGGCTCCTGTGATATCCGATTTTTGTGTTCAAACATGCGAGTCGAAGCTAACAACGCTAGCTGTGCTACACAATTAAAAACTTAAGATTTTTAAACTCAGGTCGAGAGACATGAAGAAATTAGCAAAATTGAGGAGGGACTTGAGAAGAGCCCGTGAGTAAATTAAAATGGTCATACCTGGCTCCTGTGATATCGGATTTTTGTGTTTAAACATGCGAATCGAAGCTAACAACGCTAGCTATGCTACACAATTAAAAACTCAAGATTTTGAAACTCAGGTCGAGAGACATGACGAAATTAGCAAAATTGAGGAGGGACTTGAGAAGAGTCCGTGAGTAAATTAAAATGGTCATACCTGGCTCCTGTGATATCGGCTTTTTGTGTTCAAACATCGGAATCGAAGCTAACAACGCTAGCCATGCTACACAATTAAAAAATCAAGATTTTGAAACTCAGGTAGAGAGACATGAAGAATTTAGAAAAATTGAGGAGGGACTTGAGAAGAGCCCGTGAGTAAATTAAAATGGTCATACCTAGCTCCTCTGATATCGGATTTTTGTGTTCAAACATCCGAATCGATGCTAACAACGCTAGCTATGATACACAATTAAAAAATAAAGATTACGAAACTCAGGTAGAGAGACATGAAGAAATTAGCAAAATTGAGGAGGGACTTGAGAAGAGCCCGTGAGTAAATTAAAATGGTCATACCTGGCTCCTGTGATATCGGATATTTGTGTTAAAACATGCGAATCGAAGCTAACAACGCTAGCTATGCTACACAATTAAAAAATCAAGATTTTGAAACTCAGGTAGAGAGACATGACGAAATTAGCAAAATTCAGGAGGGACTTGAGAAGAGCCCGTGAGTAAATTAAAATGGTCATACCTGGCTCCTGTGATATCTGATTTTTGTGTTCAACCATGCGAATCGAAGCTAACAACGCTAGCTACGCTACACAATTAAAAAATCAAGATTTTGAAACTCAGGTAGACAGACATGAAGAAAGTACCAAAATTGAGGAGGGACTTGAGAAGAGCCCGTGAGTAAATTAAAATGGTCATACCTGGCTCCTGTGATATCGGATATTTGTGTTAAAACATGCGAATCGAAGCTAACAACGCTAGCTATGCTACACAATTAAAAAATCAAGATTTTGAAACTCAGGTAGAGAGACATGACGAAATTAGCAAAATTCAGGAGGGACTTGAGAAGAGCCCGTGAGTAAATTAAAATGGTCATACCTGGCTCCTGTGATATCGGATTTTTGTGTTCAACCATGCGAATCGAAGCTAACAACGCTAGCTATGATACACAATTAAAAAATCAAGATTATGAAACTCAGGTAGAGAGAGATGAAGAAATTAGCAAAATTGAGGAGGGACTTGAGAAGAGTCCGTGAGTAAATTAAAATGGTCATACCTAGCTCCTCTAATATCGGATTTTTGTGTTAAAACATACGAATCGAACCTAACAACGCTAGCTATGCTACACAATTAAAAAATCAAGATTTTGAAACTCAGGTAGACAGACATGAAGAGAGTAGCAAAATTGAGGAGGGACTTGAGAAGAGCCCGTGAGTAAATTAAAATGGTCATACCTGGCTCCTGTGATATCGGCTTTTTGTGTTCAAACATCCGAATCGAAGCTAACAACGCTAGCTATGCTACACAATTAAAAAATCAAGATTTTGAAACTCAGGTAGAGAGACATGAAGAAATTAGCAAAATTGAGGAGGGACTTGAGAAGAGCCCGTGAGTAAATTAAAATGGTCATACCTAGCTCCTCTGATATCGGATTTTTGTGTCAAAACATGCGAATCGAACCTAACAACGCTAGCTATGCTACACAATTAAAAAATCAAGATTTTGAAACTCAGGTAGACAGACATGAAGAAAGTAGCAAAATTGAGGAGGGACTTGAGAAGAGCCCGTGAGTAAATTAAAATGGTCATACCTGGCTCCTCTGATATCGGACTTTTGTGTTCAAACTTCCGAATCGAAGCTAACAACGCTAGCTATGCTATACAATTAAAAACTCAAGATTTTGAAACTCAGGTCGAGAGACATGACGAAGTTAGCAAAATTGAGGAGGGACTTGATAAGAGCCCGTGAGTAAATTAAAATGGTCATACCTGGCTCCTGTGATATCGGCTTTTTGTGTTCAAACATCCGAATCGAAGCTAACAACGCTAGGTATGCTACACAATTAAAAAATCAAGATTTTGAAACTCAGGTAGAGAGACATGAAGAAATTAGCAAAATTGAGGAGGGACTTGTGAAGAGCCCGTGAGTAAATTAAAATGGTCATACCTGGCTCCTGTGATATCGGATTTTTGTGTTAAAACATGCGAATCGAACCTAACAACGCTAGCTAAGCTACACAATTAAAAAATCAAGATTTTGAAACTCAGGTAGAGAGACATGACGAAATTAGCAAAATTCAGGAGGGACTTGAGAAGAGCCCGTGAGTAAATTAAAATGGTCATACCTGGCTCCTGTGATATCGGATTTTTGTGTTCAACCATGCGAATCGAAGCCAACAACGCTAGCTACGCTACACAATTAAAAAATCAAGATTTTGAAACTCAGGTAGACAGACATGAAGAAAGTACCAAAATTGAGGAGGGACTTGAGAAGAGCCCGTGAGTAAATTAAAATGGTCATACCTGGCTCCTCTGATATCGGATTTTTGTGTTCAAACATCCGAATCGAAGCTAACAACGCTAGCTATGCTACACAATTAAAAAATCAAGATTTTGAAACTCAGGTAGAGAGACATGAAGAATTTAGCAAAATTGAGGAGGGACTTGTTAAGAGCCCGTGAGTAAATTAAAATGGTCATACCTGGCACCTGTGATATCGGATTTTTGTGTTCAAACATGCGAGTCGAAGCTAACAACGCTAGCTGTGCTACACAATTAAAAAATTAAGATTTTTAAACTCAGGTAGAGAGACATGAAGAAATTAGCAAAATTGAGGAGGGCCTTGAGAAGAGCCCGTGAGTAAATTAAAATGGTCATACCTGGCTCCTGTGATATCGGATTTTTGTGTTTAAACATGCGAATAGAAGCTAACAACGCTAGATATGCTACACAATTAAAAACTCAAGATTTTGAAACTCAGGTCGAGAGACATGACGTAATTAGCAAAATTGAGGAGGGACTTGAGAAGAGTCCCTGAGTAAATTAAAATGGTCATACCTGGCTCCTGTGATATCGGTTTTCTGTGTTCAAACATCCGAATCGAAGCTAACAACGCTAGCTATGGTACAGAATTAAAAAATCAAGATTTGGAAACTCAGGTAGACAGACATGAAGAAATTAGAAAAATTCAGGAGGGACTTGAGAAAAGCCCGTGAGTAAATTAAAATGGTCATACCTGGCTCCTGTGATATCGGATTTTTGTGTTCAACCATGCGAATCGAAGCTAACAACGCTAGCTATGATACACAATTAAAAAAACAAGATTATGAAACTCAGGTAGAGAGAGATGAAGAAATTAGCAAAATTGAGGAGGGACTTGAGAAGAGCCCGTGAGTAAATTAAAATGGTCATACCTGGCTCCTGTGATATCGGATTTTTGTGTTCAAACATTCGAGTCGAAGCTAACAACGCTAGCTGTGCTACACAATTAAAAAATCAAGATTTTGAAACTCAGGTAGAGAGACATGAAGAATTTAGCAAAATTGAGGAGGGACTTGAGAAGAGCCCGTGAGTAAATTAAAATGGTCATACCTGGCTCCTGTGATATCGGATTTTTGTGTTCAACCATGCGAATCGAAGCTAACAACGCTAGCTATGATACAAAATTAAAAAATCAAGATTTTGAAACTCAGGTAGACAGACATGAAGAAAGTAGAAAAATTGAGGAGGGACTTGAGAAGAGTCCGTGAGTAAATTAAAATGGTCATACCTGGCTCCTGTGATATCGGATTTTTGTGTTCAAACATCCGAATCGAAGCTAACAACGCTAGCTATGCTATAGTATTAAAAAATCAAGATTTTGAAACTCAGGTAGAGAGACATGAAGAATTTAGCAAAATTGAGGAGGGACTTGTGAAGAGCCCGTCAGTCAATGAAAATGGTCATACCTGGCTCCTGTGATATCGGATTTTTGTGTTCAAACATGCGAGTCGAAGCTAACAACGCTAGCTGTGCTACACAATTAAAAAATTAAGATTTTGAAACTCAGGTCGAGAGACATGAAGAAATTAGTAAAATTGAGGAGGGACTTGAGAAGAGCCCGTGAGTAAATTAAAATGGTCATACCTGGCTCCTGTGATATCGGATTTTTGTGTTTAAACATGCGAATCGAAGCTAACAACGCTAGCTATGCTACACAATTAAAAACTCAAGATTTTGAAACTCAGGTCGAGAGACATGACGAAATTAGCAAAATTGAGGAGGGACTTGAGAAGAGTCCGTGAGTAAATTAAAATGGTCATACCGGGCTCCTGTGATATCGGCTTTTTGTGTTCAAACATGCGAATCGAACCTAACAACGCTAGCTATGCTACACAATTAAAAAATCAAGATTTTGAAACTCAGGTAGAGAGACATGAAGAATTTAGCAAAATTGAGGAGGGACTTGTTAAGAGCCCGTGAGTAAATTAAAATGGTCATACCTGGCTCCTGTGATATCGGATTTTTGTGTTCAAACATGCGAGTCGAAGCTAACAACGCTAGCTGTGCTACACAATTAAAAAATTAAGATTTTTAAACTCAGGTAGAGAGACATGAAGAAATTAGAAAAATTGAGGAGGGACTTGAGAAGAGCCCGTGAGTAAATTAAAATGGTCATACCTAGCTCCTCTGATATCGGATTTTTGTGTTCAAACATCCGAATCGATGCTAACAACGCTAGCTATGATACACAATTAAAAAATAAAGATTACGAAACTCAGGTAGAGAGACATGAAGAAATTAGCAAAATTGAGGAGGGACTTGAGAAGAGCCCGTGAGTAAATTAAAATGGTCATACCTGGCTCCTGTGATATCGGATTTTTGTGTTGAAACATGCGAGTCGAAGCTAACAACGCTAGCTGTGCTACACAATTAAAAAATCAAAATTTTGAAACTCAGGTAGAGAGACATGAAGAATTTAGCAAAATTGAGGAGGGACTTGAGAAGAGCCCGTGAGTAAATTAAAATGGTCATACCTGGCTCCTGTGATATCGGATATTTGTGTTCAACCATGCAAATCGAAGCTAACAACGCTAGCTATGATACACAATTAAAAAATCAAGATTTTGAAACTCAGGTAGACAGACATGAAGAAAGTAGAAAAATTGAGGAGGGACTTGAGAAGAGTCCGTGAGTAAATTAAAATGGTCATACCTGGCTCCTGTGATATCGGATTTTTGTGTTCAAACATCTGAATCGAAGCTAACAACGCTAGCTATGCTACAGTATTAAAAAATCAAGATTTTGAAACTCAGGTAGAGAGACATGAAGAATTTAGCAAAATTGAGGAGGGACTTGTGAAGAGCCCGTTAGTCAATTAAAATGGTCATACCTGGCTCCTGTGATATCGGATTTTTGTGTTCAAACATGCGAGTCGAAGCTAACAACGCTAGCTGTGCTACACAATTAAAAAATTAAGATTTTGAAACTCAGGTCGAGAGACATGAAGAAATTAGCAAAATTGAGGAGGGACTTGAGAAGAGCCCGTGAGTAAATTAAAATGGTCATACCTGGCTCCTGTGATATCGGATTTTTGTGTTTAAACATGCGAATCGAAGCTAACAACGCTAGCTATGCTACACAATTAAAAACTCAAGATTTTGAAACTCAGGTCGAGAGACATGACGAAATTAGCAAAATTGAGGAGGGACTTGAGAAGAGTCCGTGAGTAAATTAAAATGGTCATACCTGGCTCCTGTGATATCGGCTTTTTGTGTTCAAACATGCGAATCGAACCTAACAACGCTAGCTATGCTACACAATTAAAAAATCAAGATTTTGAAACTCAGGTAGACAGAGATGAAGAAAGTACCAAAATTGAGGAGGGACTTGAGAAGAGCCCGTGAGTAAATTAAAATGGTCATACCTAGCTCCTCTGATATCGGCTTTTTGTGTTCAAACATCCGAATCGAAGCTAACAACGCTAGCTATGCTACACAATTAAAAAATCAAGATTTTGAAACTCAGGTAGAGAGACATGAAGAATTTAGCAAAATTGAGGAGGGACTTGTTAAGAGCCCGTGAGTAAATTAAAATGGTCATACCTGGCTCCTGTGATATCGGATTTTTGTGTTCAAACATGCGAGTCGAAGCTAACAACGCTAGCTATGCTACACAATTAAAAAATCAAGATTTTGAAACTCAGGTAGACAGACATGAAGAAAGTAGCAAAATTGAGGAGGGACTTGAGAAGAGCCCGTTAGTAAATTCAAATGGTCATACCTGGCTCCTCTGATATCGGACTTTTGTGTTCAAACTTCCGAATCGAAGCTAACAACGCTAGCTATGCTATACAATTAAAAACTCAAGATTTTGAAACTCAGGTCGAGAGACATGACGAAATTAGCAAAATTGAGGAGGGACTTGAGAAGAGTCCGTGAGTAAATTAAAATGGTCATACCTGGCTCCTGTGATATCGGCTTTTTGTGTTCAAACATCCGAATCGAAGCTAACAACGCTAGCTATGCTACAGAATTAAAAAATCAAGATTTTGAAACTCAGGTAGAGAGACATGAAGAATTTAGCAAAATTGAGGAGGGACTTGTGAAGAGCCCGTGAGTAAATTAAAATGGTCATACCTGGCTCCTGTGATATCGGATTTTTGTGTTAAAACATGCGAATCGAAGCTAACAACGCTAGGTCTGTTACACAATTAAAAAATCAAGATTTTGAAACTCAGGTAGAGAGACATGAAGAAATTAGAAAAATTGAGGAGGGACTTGAGAAAAGCCCGTGAGTAAATTAAAATGGTCATACCTGGCTCCTGTGATATCGGATTTTTGTGTTCAACCATGCGAATCGAAGCTAACAACGCTAGCTATGATACACAATTAAAAAATGAAGATTATGAAACTCAGGTAGAGAGAGATGAAGAAATTAGCAAAATTGAGGAGGGACTTGAGAAGAGCCCGTGAGTAAATTAAAATGGTCATACCTAGCTCCTCTGATATCGGATTTTTGTGTTAAAACATGCGAATCGAACCTAATAACGCTAGCTATGCTACACAATTAAAAAATCAAGATTTTGAAACTCAGGTAGACAGACATGAAGAAAGTAGCAAAATTGAGGAGGGACTTGAGAAGAGCCCGTGAGTAAATT
Organism: Azolla caroliniana; assembly: GCF_043228905.1. Lineage (NCBI taxonomy): Eukaryota > Viridiplantae > Streptophyta > Polypodiopsida > Salviniales > Salviniaceae > Azolla > Azolla caroliniana. The sequence continues at coordinate 12,139 of NW_028231028.1, read as the reverse complement.
AAAATGGTCATACCTGGCTCCTCTAATATCGGATTTTTGTGTTCAAACTTCCGAATCGAAGCTAACAACGCTAGCTATGCTACACAATTAAAAAATCAAGATTTTGAAACTCAGATCGAGAGACATGACGAAATTAGCAAAATTGAGGAGGGACTTGACAAGAGTCCGTGAGTAAATTAAAATGGTCATACCTGGCTCCTGTGATATCGGCTTTTTGTGTTCAAACATCCGAATCGAAGCTAACAACGCTAGCTATGCTACAGAATTAAAAAATCAAGATTTTGAAACTCAGGTAGAGAGACATGAAGAATTTAGCAAAATTGAGGAGGGACTTGTGAAGAGCCCGTGAGTAAATTAAAATGGTCATACCTGGCTCCTGTGATATCGGATTTTTGTATTAAAACATGCGAATCGAAGCTAACAACGCTAGCTGTGTTACAGAATTAAAAAATCAAGATTTCGAAACTCAGGTAGAGAGACATGAAGAAATTAGCAAAATTGAGGAGGGACTTGAGAAGAGCCCGTGAGTAAATTAAAATGGTCATACCTGGCTCCTGTGATATCGGATTTTTGTGTTCAACCATGCAAATCGAAGCTAACAACGCTAGCTATGATACACAATTACAAAATAAAGATTACGAAACTCAAGTAGAGAGACATGAAGAAATTAGCAAAATTGAGGAGGGACTTGAGAAGAGCCCGTGAGTAAATTAAAATGGTCATACCTGGCTCCTATGATATCGGATTTTTGTGTTAAAACATGCGAATCGAAGCTAACAACGCTAGCTATGCTACACAATTAAAAAATCAAGATTTTGAAACTCAGGTAGAGAGACATGAAGAATTTAGCAAAATTGAGGAGGGACTTGTGAAGAGCCCGTGAGTAAATTAAAATGGTCATACCTGGCTCCTGTGATATCGGATTTTTGTCTTCAAACATGCGAGTCGAAGCTAACAACGCTAGCTGTGCTACACAATTAAAAAATCAAGATTTTGAAACTCAGGTCGAGAGACATGAAGAAATTAGCAAAATTGAGGAGGAACTTGAGAAGAGTCCGTGAGTAAATTAAAATGGTCATACCTGGGTCCTCTGATATCGGATTTCTGTGTTAAAACATGCGAGTCGAAGCTAACAACGCTAGCTGTGCTACACAATTAAAAAATGAAGATTTTGAAACTCAGGTCGAGAGACATGACGAAATTAGCAAAATTGAGGAGGGACTTGAGAAGAGCCCGTGAGTAAATTAAAATGGTCATACCTGGCTCCTCTGATATCGGATTTTTGTGTTTAAACATGCGAATCGAAGCTAACAACGCTAGCTACGCTACACAATTAAAAAATCAAGATTTTGAAACTCAGGTAGACAGACATGAAGAAAGTAGCAAAATTGAGGAGGGACTTGAGAAGAGTCCGTGAGTAAATTAAAATGGTCATACCTGGCTCCTGTGATATCGGATTTTTGTGTTCAAACATCCGAATCGAAGCTAACAACGCTAGCTATGCTACAGAATTAAAAAATCAAGATTTTGAAACTCAGGTAGAGAGACATGAAGAATTTAGCAAAATTGAGGAGGGACTTGTGAAGAGCCCGTGAGTAAATTAAAATGGTCATACCTGGCTCCTGTGATATCGGATTTTTGTGTTCAAACATGCGAGTCGAAGCTAACAACGCTAGCTGTGCTACACAATTAAAAAATTAAGATTTTTAAACTCAGGTCGAGAGACATGAAGAAATTAGCAAAATTGAGGAGGGACTTGAGAAGAGCCCGTGAGTAAATTAAAATGGTCATACCTGGCTCCTGTGATATCGGCTTTTTGTGTTCAAACATCCGAATCGAAGCTAACAACGCTAGCTATGCTACACAATTAAAAAATCAAGATTTTGAAACTCAGGTAGAGAGACATGAAGAATTTAGCAAAATTGAGGAGGGACTTGTGAAGAGCCCGTGAGTAAATTAAAATGGTCATACCTGGCCCCTGTGATATCGGATTTTTGTGTTCAAACATGCGAGTCGAAGCTAACAACGCTAGCTGTGCTACACAATTAAAAAATTAAGATTTTTAAACTCAGGTCGAGAGACATGAAGAAATTAGCAAAATTGAGGAGGGACTTGAGAAGAGCCCGTGAGTAAATTAAAATGGTCATACCTGGCTCCTGTGATATCGGCTTTTTGTGTTCAAACATCCGAATCGAAGTTATCAACGCTAGTTATGCTACAGAATTAAAAAATTAATATTTTGAAACTCAGGTAGAGGTACGTGAAGAATTTAGCAAAATTGACGAGGGACTTGTGAAGAGCCCGTGAGTAAATTAAAATGGTCATACCTGGCTCCTGTGATATCGGATTTTTGTGTTCAAACATGCGAGTCGAAGCTAACAACGCTAGCTATGATATGGAATCAAAAAATCAAGATTTTGAAACTCAGGTCGAGAGACATGACGAAATTAGCAAAATTGAGGAGGGACTTGAGAAGAGCCCGTGACTAAATTAAAATGGTCATACCTGGCTCCTGTGATATCGGATTTTTGTGTTAAAATATGCGAATCGAAGCTAACAACGATAGCTATGCTACACCATTAAAAAATCAAGATTTTCAAACTCAGGTCGAGAGACATGACGAAATTAGCAAAATTGAGGAGGGACTTGAGAAGAGCCTGTGAGTAAATTAAAATGGTCATACCTGGCTCCTGTGATATCGGATTATTGTGTTCAAACATCCGAATCGAAGCTAACAACGCTAGCTGTGCTATACAATTAAAAAATTAAGATTTTTAAACTCAGGTCGAGAGACATGAAGAAATTAGCAAAATTGAGGAGGGCCTTGAGAAGAGCCCGTGAGTAAATTAAAATGGTCATACCTGGCTCCTGTGATATCGGATTTTTGTGTTTAAACATGCGAATAGAAGCTAACAACGCTAGATATGCTACACAATTAAAAACTCAAGATTTTGAAACTCAGGTCGAGAGACATGACGTAATTAGCAAAATTGAGGAGGGACTTGAGAAGAGTCCCTGAGTAAATTAAAATGGTCATACCTGGCTCCTGTGATATCGGCTTTTTGTGTTCAAACATCCGAATCGAAGCTAACAACGCTAGCTATGGTACAGAATTAAAAAATCAAGATTTCGAAACTCAGGTAGAGAGACATGAAGAAATTAGAAAAATTCAGGAGGGACTTGAGAAGAGTCCCTGAGTAAATTAAAATGGTCATACCTGGCTCCTGTGATATCGGATTTTTGTGTTCAAACATCCGAATCGAAGCTAACAACGCTAGCTATGCTACACCATTACAAAATCAAGATTTTGAAACTCAGGTAGAGAGACATGACGAAATTAGCAAAATTCAGGAGGGACTTGAGAAGAGCCCGTTAGTGAATTAAAATGGTCATACCTGGCTCCTGTGATATCGGATTTTTGTGTTCAAACATCCGAATCGAAGCTAACAACGCTAGCTATGCTACCCAATTAAAAACTCAAGATTTTGAAACTCAGGTCGAGAGACATGACGTAATTAGCAAAATTGAGGAGGGACTTGAGAAGAGTCCCTGAGTAAATTAAAATGGTCATACCTGGCTCCTGTGATATCGGCTTTTTGTGTTCAAACATCCGAATCGAAGCTAACAACGCTAGCTATGCTACACAATTAAAAAATCAAGATTTCGAAACTCAGGTAGAGAGACATGAAGAAATTAGAAAAATTGAGGAGGGACTTGAGAAGAGCCCGTGAGTAAATTAAAATGGTCATACCTGGCTCCTCTGATATCGGATTTTTGTGTTTAAACATGCGAATCGAAGCTAACAACGCTAGCTACGCTACACAATTAAAAAATCAAGATTTTGAAACTCAGGTAGACAGACATGAAGAAAGTAGCAAAATTGAGGAGGGACTTGAGAAGAGCCTGTGAGTAAATTAAAATGGTCATACCTGGCTCCTGTGATATCGGATTATTGTGTTCAAACATCCGAATCGAAGCTAACAACGCTAGCTGTGCTATACAATTAAAAAATTAAGATTTTTAAACTCAGGTCGAGAGACATGAAGAATTTAGCAAAATTGAGGAGGGCCTTGAGAAGAGCCCGTGAGTAAATTAAAATGGTCATACCTGGCTCCTGTGATATCGGATTTTTGTGTTTAAACATGCGAATAGAAGCTAACAACGCTAGATATGCTACACAATTAAAAACTCAAGATTTTGAAACTCAGGTCGAGAGACATGACGTAATTAGCAAAATTGAGGAGGGACTTGAGAAGAGTCCCTGAGTAAATTAAAATGGTCATACCTGGCTCCTGTGATATCGGCTTTTTGTGTTCAAACATCCGAATCGAAGCTAACAACGCTAGCTATGGTACAGAATTAAAAAATCAAGATTTCGAAACTCAGGTAGAGAGACATGAAGAAATTAGAAAAATTCAGGAGGGACTTGAGAAGAGTCCCTGAGTAAATTAAAATGGTCATACCTGGCTCCTGTGATATCGGATTTTTGTGTTCAAACATCCGAATCGAAGCTAACAACGCTAGCTATGCTACACCATTACAAAATCAAGATTTTGAAACTCAGGTAGAGAGACATGACGAAATTAGCAAAATTCAGGAGGGACTTGAGAAGAGCCCGTTAGTGAATTAAAATGGTCATACCTGGCTCCTGTGATATCGGATTTTTGTGTTCAAACATCCGAATCGAAGCTAACAACGCTAGCTATGCTACCCAATTAAAAACTCAAGATTTTGAAACTCAGGTCGAGAGACATGACGTAATTAGCAAAATTGAGGAGGGACTTGAGAAGAGTCCCTGAGTAAATTAAAATGGTCATACCTGGCTCCTGTGATATCGGCTTTTTGTGTTCAAACATCCGAATCGAAGCTAACAACGCTAGCTATGCTACACAATTAAAAAATCAAGATTTCGAAACTCAGGTAGAGAGACATGAAGAAATTAGAAAAATTGAGGAGGGACTTGAGAAGAGCCCGTGAGTAAATTAAAATGGTCATACCTGGCTCCTCTGATATCGGATTTTTGTGTTTAAACATGCGAATCGAAGCTAACAACGCTAGCTACGCTACACAATTAAAAAATCAAGATTTTGAAACTCAGGTAGACAGACATGAAGAAAGTAGCAAAATTGAGGAGGGACTTGAGAAGAGTCCGTGAGTAAATTAAAATGGTCATACCTGGCTCCTGTGATATCGGATTTTTGTGTTCAAACATCCGAATCGAAGCTAACAACGCTAGCTATGCTACAGAATTAAAAAATCAAGATTTTGAAACTCAGGTAGAGAGACATGAAGAATTTAGCAAAATTGAGGAGGGACTTGTGAAGAGCCCGTGAGTAAATTAAAATGGTCATACCTGGCTCCTGTGATATCGGATTTTTGTGTTCAAACATGCGAGTCGAAGCTAACAACGCTAGCTATGCTACACAATTAAAAAATTAAGATTTTTAAACTCAGGTCGAGAGACATGAAGAAATTAGCAAAATTGAGGAGGGACTTGAGAAGAGCCCGTGAGTAAATTAAAATGGTCATACCTGGCTCCTGTGATATCGGCTTTTTGTGTTCAAACATCCGAATCGAAGCTAACAACGCTAGCTATGCTACACAATTAAAAAATCAAGATTTTGAAACTCAGGTAGAGAGACATGAAGAATTTAGCAAAATTGAGGAGGGACTTGTGAAGAGCCCGTGAGTAAATTAAAATGGTCATACCTGGCCCCTGTGATATCGGATTTTTGTGTTCAAACATGCGAGTCGAAGCTAACAACGCTAGCTGTGCTACACAATTAAAAAATTAAGATTTTTAAACTCAGGTCGAGAGACATGAAGAAATTAGCAAAATTGAGGAGGGACTTGAGAAGAGCCCGTGAGTAAATTAAAATGGTCATACCTGGCTCCTGTGATATCGGCTTTTTGTGTTCAAACATCCGAATCGAAGCTATCAACGCTAGTTATGCTATAGAATTAAAAAATCAATATTTTGAAACTCAGGTAGAGGTACGTGAAGAATTTAGCAAAATTGACGAGGGACTTGTGAAGAGCCCGTGAGTAAATTAAAATGGTCATACCTGGCTCCTGTGATATCGGATTTTTGTGTTCAAACATGCGAGTCGAAGCTAACAACGCTAGCTATGATATGGAATCAAAAAATCAAGATTTTGAAACTCAGGTCGAGAGACATGACGAAATTAGCAAAATTGAGGAGGGACTTGAGAAGAGCCCGTGACTAAATTAAAATGGTCATACCTGGCTCCTGTGATATCGGATTTTTGTGTTAAAATATGCGAATCGAAGCTAACAACGATAGCTATGCTACACCATTAAAAAATCAAGATTTTCAAACTCAGGTCGAGAGACATGACGAAATTAGCAAAATTGAGGAGGGACTTGAGAAGAGCCTGTGAGTAAATTAAAATGGTCATACCTGGCTCCTGTGATATCGGATTATTGTGTTCAAACATCCGAATCGAAGCTAACAACGCTAGCTGTGCTATACAATTAAAAAATTAAGATTTTTAAACTCAGGTCGAGAGACATGAAGAAATTAGCAAAATTGAGGAGGGCCTTGAGAAGAGCCCGTGAGTAAATTAAAATGGTCATACCTGGCTCCTGTGATATCGGATTTTTGTGTTTAAACATGCGAATAGAAGCTAACAACGCTAGATATGCTACACAATTAAAAACTCAAGATTTTGAAACTCAGGTCGAGAGACATGACGTAATTAACAAAATTGAGGAGGGACTTGAGAAGAGTCCCTCAGTAAATTAAAATGGTCATACCTGGCTCCTGTGATATCGGCTTTTTGTGTTCAAACATCCGAATCGAAGCTAACAACGCTAGCTATGGTACAGAATTAAAAAATCAAGATTTCGAAACTCAGGTAGAGAGACATGAAGAAATTAGAAAAATTCAGGAGGGACTTGAGAAGAGTCCCTGAGTAAATTAAAATGGTCATACCTGGCTCTTGTGATATCGGCTTTTTGTGTTCAAACATCCGAATGGAAGCTAACAACGCTAGCTATGCTACACAATTAAAAAATCAAGATTTTGAAACTCAGGTAGAGAGACATGAAGAATTTAGCAAAATTGAGGAGGGACTTGTGAAGAGCCCGTGAGTAAATTAAAATGGTCATACCTGGCTCCTGTGATATCGGATTTTTGTGTTCAAACATGCGAGTCGAAGCTAACAACGCTAGCTGTGCTACACAATTAGAAAATTAAGATTTTTAAACTCAGGTCGAGAGACATGAAGAAATTAGCAAAATTGAGGAGGGACTTGAGAAGAGCCCGTGAGTAAATTAAAATGGTCATACCTGGCTCCTGTGATATCGGCTTTTTGTGTTCAAACATCCGAATCGAAGCTATCAACGCTAGTTATGCTACAGAATTAAAAAATCAATATTTTGAAACTCAGGTAGAGGTACGTGAAGAATTTAGCAAAATTGACGAGGGACTTGTGAAGAGCCCGTGAGTAAATTAAAATGGTCATACCTGGCTCCTGTGATATCGGATTTTTGTGTTCAAACATGCGAGTCGAAGCTAACAACGCTAGCTATGATATGGAATCAAAAAATCAAGATTTTGAAACTCAGGTCGAGAGACATGACGAAATTAGCAAAATTGAGGAGGGACTTGAGAAGAGCCCGTGACTAAATTAAAATGGTCATACCTGGCTCCTGTGATATCGGATTTTTGTGTTAAAATATGCGAATCGAAGCTAACAACGATAGCTATGCTACACCATTAAAAAATCAAGATTTTCAAACTCAGGTCGAGAGACATGACGAAATTAGCAAAATTGAGGAGGGACTTGAGAAGAGCCTGTGAGTAAATTAAAATGGTCATACCTGGCTCCTGTGATATCGGATTATTGTGTTCAAACATCCGAATCGAAGCTAACAACGCTAGCTGTGCTATACAATTAAAAAATTAAGATTTTTAAACTCAGGTCGAGAGACATGAAGAAATTAGCAAAATTGAGGAGGGCCTTGAGAAGAGCCCGTGAGTAAATTAAAATGGTCATACCTGGCTCCTGTGATATCGGATTTTTGTGTTTAAACATGCGAATAGAAGCTAACAACGCTAGATATGCTACACAATTAAAAACTCAAGATTTTGAAACTCAGGTCGAGAGACATGACGTAATTAGCAAAATTGAGGAGGGACTTGAGAAGAGTCCCTCAGTAAATTAAAATGGTCATACCTGGCTCCTGTGATATCGGCTTTTTGTGTTCAAACATCCGAATCGAAGCTAACAACGCTAGCTATGGTACAGAATTAAAAAATCAAGATTTCGAAACTCAGGTAGAGAGACATGAAGAAATTAGAAAAATTCAGGAGGGACTTGAGAAGAGTCCCTGAGTAAATTAAAATGGTCATACCTGGCTCCTGTGATATCGGATTTTTGTGTTCAAACATCCGAATCGAAGCTAACAACGCTAGCTATGCTACACCATTACAAAATCAAGATTTTGAAACTCAGGTAGAGAGACATGACGAAATTAGCAAAATTCAGGAGGGACTTGAGAAGAGCCCGTTAGTGAATTAAAATGGTCATACCTGGCTCCTGTGATATCGGATTTTTGTGTTCAAACATCCGAATCGAAGCTAACAACTCTAGCTATGCTACCCAATTAAAAACTCAAGATTTTGAAACTCAGGTCGAGAGACATGACGTAATTAGCAAAATTGAGGAGGGACTTGAGAAGAGTCCCTGAGTAAATTAAAATGGTCATACCTGGCTCCTGTGATATCGGCTTTTTGTGTTCAAACATCCGAATCGAAGCTAACAACGCTAGCTATGCTACACAATTAAAAAATCAAGATTTCGAAACTCAGGTAGAGAGACATGAAGAAATTAGAAAAATTGAGGAGGGACTTGAGAAGAGCCCGTGAGTAAATTAAAATGGTCATACCTGGCTCCTCTGATATCGGATTTTTGTGTTTAAACATGCGAATCGAAGCTAACAACGCTAGCTACGCTACACAATTAAAAAATCAAGATTTTGAAACTCAGGTAGACAGACATGAAGAAAGTAGCAAAATTGAGGAGGGACTTGAGAAGAGTCCGTGAGTAAATTAAAATGGTCATACCTGGCTCCTGTGATATCGGATTTTTGTGTTCAAACATCCGAATCGAAGCTAACAACGCTAGCTATGCTACAGAATTAAAAAATCAAGATTTTGAAACTCAGGTAGAGAGACATGAAGAATTTAGCAAAATTGAGGAGGGACTTGTGAAGAGCCCGTGAGTAAATTAAAATGGTCATACCTGGCTCCTGTGATATCGGATTTTTGTGTTCAAACATGCGAGTCGAAGCTAACAACGCTAGCTGTGCTACACAATTAAAAAATTAAGATTTTTAAACTCAGGTCGAGAGACATGAAGAAATTAGCAAAATTGAGGAGGGACTTGAGAAGAGCCCGTGAGTAAATTAAAATGGTCATACCTGGCTCCTGTGATATCGGCTTTTTGTGTTCAAACATCCGAATCGAAGCTAACAACGCTAGCTATGCTACACAATTAAAAAATCAAGATTTTGAAACTCAGGTAGAGAGACATGAAGAATTTAGCAAAATTGAGGAGGGACTTGTGAAGAGCCCGTGAGTAAATTAAAATGGTCATACCTGGCCCCTGTGATATCGGATTTTTGTGTTCAAACATGCGAGTCGAAGCTAACAACCCTAGCTGTGCTACACAATTAAAAAATTAAGATTTTTAAACTCAGGTCGAGAGACATGAAGAAATTAGCAAAATTGAGGAGGGACTTGAGAAGAGCCCGTGAGTAAATTAAAATGGTCATACCTGGCTCCTGTGATATCGGCTTTTTGTGTTCAAACATCCGAATCGAAGCTATCAACGCTAGTTATGCTACAGAATTAAAAAATCAATATTTTGAAACTCAGGTAGAGGTACGTGAAGAATTTAGCAAAATTGACGAGGGACTTGTGAAGAGCCCGTGAGTAAATTAAAATGGTCATACCTGGCTCCTGTGATATCGGATTTTTGTGTTCAAACATGCGAGTCGAAGCTAACAACGCTAGCTATGATATGGAATCAAAAAATCAAGATTTTGAAACTCAGGTCGAGAGACATGACGAAATTAGCAAAATTGAGGAGGGACTTGAGAAGAGCCCGTGACTAAATTAAAATGGTCATACCTGGCTCCTGTGATATCGGATTTTTGTGTTAAAATATGCGAATCGAAGCTAACAACGATAGCTATGCTACACCATTAAAAAATCAAGATTTTCAAACTCAGGTCGAGAGACATGACGAAATTAGCAAAATTGAGGAGGGACTTGAGAAGAGCCTGTGAGTAAATTAAAATGGTCATACCTGGCTCCTGTGATATCGGATTATTGTGTTCAAACATCCGAATCGAAGCTAACAACGCTAGCTGTGCTATACAATTAAAAAATTAAGATTTTTAAACTCAGGTCGAGAGACATGAAGAAATTAGCAAAATTGAGGAGGGCCTTGAGAAGAGCCCGTGAGTAAATTAAAATGGTCATACCTGGCTCCTGTGATATCGGATTTTTGTGTTTAAACATGCGAATAGAAGCTAACAACGCTAGATATGCTACACAATTAAAAACTCAAGATTTTGAAACTCAGGTCGAGAGACATGACGTAATTAGCAAAATTGAGGAGGGACTTGAGAAGAGTCCCTGAGTAAATTAAAATGGTCATACCTGGCTCCTGTGATATCGGCTTTTTGTGTTCAAACATCCGAATCGAAGCTAACAACGCTAGCTATGGTACAGAATTAAAAAATCAAGATTTCGAAACTCAGGTAGAGAGACATGAAGAAATTAGAAAAATTCAGGAGGGACTTGAGAAGAGTCCCTGAGTAAATTAAAATGGTCATACCTGGCTCTTGTGATATCGGCTTTTTGTGTTCAAACATCCGAATGGAAGCTAACAACGCTAGCTATGCTACACAATTAAAAAATCAAGATTTTGAAACTCAGGTAGAGAGACATGAAGAATTTAGCAAAATTGAGGAGGGACTTGTGAAGAGCCCGTGAGTAAATTAAAATGGTCATACCTGGCTCCTGTGATATCGGATTTTTGTGTTCAAACATGCGAGTCGAAGCTAACAACGCTAGCTGTGCTACACAATTAGAAAATTAAGATTTTTAAACTCAGGTCGAGAGACATGAAGAAATTAGCAAAATTGAGGAGGGACTTGTGAAGAGCCCGTGAGTAAATTAAAATGGTCATACCTGGCTCCTGTGATATCGGATTTTTGTGTTCAAACATGCGAGTCGAAGCTAACAACGCTAGCTGTGCTACACAATTAAAAAATTAAGATTTTTAAACTCAGGTCGAGAGACATGAAGAAATTAGCAAAATTGAGGAGGGACTTGAGAAGAGCCCGTGAGTAAATTAAAATGGTCATACCTGGCTCCTGTGATATCGGCTTTTTGTGTTCAAACATCCGAATCGAAGCTAACAACGCTAGGTGTGTTACACAATTAAAAAATCAAGATTTCGAAACTCAGGTAGAGAGACATCAAGAAATTAGCAAAATTGAGGAGGGACTTGAGAAGAGCCCGTGAGTAAATTAAAATGGTCATACCTGGCTCCTGTGATATCGGATTTTTGTGTTCAACCATGCGAATCGAAGCTAACAACGCTAGCTATGATACACAATTAAAAAAACAAGATTTCGATACTTAGGTAGAGAGAGATGAAGAAATTAGCAAAATTGAGGAGGGACTTGAGAAGTGCCCGTGAGTAAATTAAAATGGTCATACCTGGCTCCTGTGATATCGGATTTTTGTGTTGAAACATCCGAATCGAAGCTAACAACGCTAGCTATGATATGGAATCAAAAAATCAAGATTTTGAAACTCAGGTCGAGAGACATGACGAAATTACCAAAATTGAGGAGGGACTTGAGAAGAGCGCGTGAGTAAATTAAAATGGTCATACCTGGCTCCTGTGCTATCGGATTTTTGTGTTAAAACATGCGAATCGAAGCTAACAACGATAGCTATGCTACACCATTAAAAAATCAAGATTTTCAAACTCAGGTCGAGAGACATGACGAAATTAGCAAAATTGAGGAGGGACTTGAGAAGAGCCCGTGAGTAAATTAAAATGGTCATACCTGGCTCCTGTGATATCGGATT
>NW_028231027.1:0-19707 GCF_043228905.1 Azolla caroliniana | reverse complement strand
GGTGGATTATAGATCAATGGTTAAATCTATAATCCACCAATCTTCGTCATCATTGGTTTTGTGCTTGAGTTTTTATCTTGGCCCTATTGATGTGATATTTGTAGGTGGCTCTTACTGATAAATTGAGTTGTTGGCAAAGTTAAACTTGAGTATGCTTATGGAATTTTGAAAGTAGTATTGCACTTAACATCTTTAAGTTCACCAACAACAAAACCTTGTGCATTCTACTACCATAGATTGTGTTCAATTAGCATCTAGTTTGGGTGTTTACCTTTAGTTGGCTATTTTTGACTAGAGCTCCGTGTCTTTATTGAAGTTCCTTAATGTTCATGATCATTTCTTCTTTAATACACATGAGGTCTTATACTCTTTTTAACTCTAGCAAACTCTTCTTGAGGGAGGGAAAAGTAGAAGTTCTAGTGGAGCCCCACTATTCTCATTTAAAATGATATTTTAAAACCCATGAACTTGTCATTGGTTTTTTTATTGTTGGGAAGTGGTGGAGGCACAATTTATGTACTTTTTGGGGGTTCTTAAGAATCATGATAACCAAACCCTTCTATGAACTTACTAATGAACATTTTCTACGTTAGTTGGAATTTGAAAACTCAAAAACGATAATTCACCACAATAGGAGTTGTTGGTAGTATCAAGAGGAGTATTCACCAGAATGGGACTTGTTGATGCTCATAACACATGCACTCACAACAATGATAGTTTTTTAGGGTCTCAAGTTCACAAGCACTCAACATGATGTGAGTGGGAGCTTATGAAAAGCTCATCACAAACATCATAAGGTGATTCTCTCCCACAATAAAGCCAAACATATAGTCTTCCAGTGTTATTACTTCATACTACATTGTTCTTCTTGAGAACCACTTTAAGGTTTAGGTGTGGGGACGTATCACCATCTACCATTTTATTGGCAAGATAGGTGAGAGCAAGAGTCAATTTCTTTTGAGTTACTTATGTACAAACTAACTACTGAATCAAACTCTAATAATTCTCTATAACTAAATCACATTCACATGATTAATGATAAAATCAATCATATAAAAGACTTTACCAAGTTTGATGAGTTTCCTTAGAGAATGACGATGACGGGAAATTACCGTCATGTCTTAGTTTCCGTTAATTTGCTTAAATAATTGTATGTTTAATTAGATACAAAGATTAGGATTAGGGATTGAGATTAGGGAAACAATTAGAGGAAGCAAGTGAGAGTCACAACTAATTGAGTTCTAAGGTTTATAATGACAAAGAACCCTTAAAAGTTTTATATATTCACGTTTATAGTTCTTCCTCTTTATAAGATATTACAATTATATCTCTTTCACCATGGTGTTTGTGTTGTTAAAGCTAGTGGTTGTGATGGCAACTCTTGTGCTATGTAGGACCACACATGTAGTATTCTTCGTGTGGGCTCTTCTCAGACCAAAGTATAAGTTTGGTGGCAAATTTCTTGTTTAGGCAGGCGATGAGTTGATGGCCATGCGTTGTTAGCTAGCCCATGCTTGGTGGACTCAATGAAGTTGATGATGCAACCTTTGGCATACTGACCGACTTGATGCAACAAACAATAATCAATGTAGTGTCGAGGTTTGTTGCAATAGAATCACCACAATTGTGGGGCTATTGAGAGGGGGGTCAGGCCCATGGAGGTTGTGGAACAAGAGGTTGCAATGGATGATGGAGACTATCCTAGGGTGGTGTGTGATGCCCATTGCCCATATTGGTCAAGGTAACCTATAGAGGTGGCCTTAGTGGATTTTGACAATCGTGAGTCAATCCTGAAGGTCACCATAGTTGTGAATTGTGATATTCTTGGAAAAGTGTGGTGTTCATGGTGATATATATCTAGGGAGACTTCCTCACTATTTGACAAGTTCATGCCATAATGATTGTTGAAGTGGGATTTGTGATGATTGTTGCAGTGGATACGATGTCTCATGCTTTTGGGAATACATGTTGTTGTGCAAACTTGAGTTTTTTTTTTTGTGTGTGTGTGTACTACTCAAGGGTGAAGGTTTAACCTTTACACCCACAAATTTTTTTACATAATACTCCCTTTCAAGTTAGGGTTTATAATGAGTGATTACAATGGAATAGTTGCTAGGGAATAGGAAAGTAAGCATGGAGGAATGGCTCTTGAGTTTCGGTGGCTCGAGCTCACAAGCAACGATCGTCACACCTTTTGTTGTCGAAGCTTTCCACACCCTTTTTTGCGTCCTTCTCTTCGAGATCCTCCTTTAGTTGTCTTTTTCCCTTGTTTGAGCAAGAAGAACCCCCTTAGAATAACCCAAATCCAAGATGAGAAAGAAGTGGCCAATGTCTAATCATAGTCCAAAAACTCTTAGAATAAAAAGAAGAGGGAAAAAAGCCTAAAATGGGGTAAATGTCATCTAATTACCTTGGGAAGCAAGCAATTGGGGCATTGATTGTATTTAAGTTTTAGAATGCACTACATGCAAGTTTGTCAAGCGATCAAGCCAAGGCGTGTGTGAGCAAGGGCTTGCTAATGGTGGACTCCAAGATAGCCTTCAAGTGGACTTCTCCCGATTACATTGGAAGGTAGTAGATTAGTTGTTCAAAAGTATCTGCAAATTATGTACGGATTTATGGAGAAATGGCATGTTGTGCAAAAGTGTCTAAATGCCTCTTAAACCGAATGGGTTCTATTGAGCATGCAGAAGGCAGCAAGTGTGTGTGTCACTGTGCAAGAATCAATGGCATTGATTTTCTAATATTTAATAGAGGGTTTAGGTTTTGGCTTTACCTGAAATAGGGGAGCAAGAAGAGTATCCTTAGACTAAAAGGGACTGAACTTGCATGAGCAACTAGAATTGGAACAGAAAGAGGTGCCTAAGTTTGACAAAACATGTAGGTTTCTAGCCTAAAACATGTCATCATTGAGCTAGCTAGATAAATTAAACCATTTAAATGATCAGGGAGCACGATAGAATGATAAACCAAAATGTGCATGTAATGAGAGTAATGTGTACATGTTTAATTAGAAGTTAGCAATCTAATGCATAGCAATAGCCTTAACAAGACAATCCTTTTGCTAATATCACATATTACAATATCGAAAGCACTATCAGTACATACATTAGAAGTCAAGTATTTGAAATACTTTTGAGGGCCATAGTTATCGTGCACCCAGATATTACAATATATAAAACAATCCATAAGCCCTATAAGGTTGTGAACATTTTCAAGGGCCAAAACACAACATGTTGCTAATATCACATATTACAATGTCTTAAGCACAATCAATCCATACATAGGAAGGCAAGTATTTGCAATATTTTTGAGGGGCATAAGTTATAATGCACCAGATATTACAATATACAAAGCAAAATACATAATTTCTATATGGTTGTGAGCATCTTCAAGGGATGTAAGAAACCCCAAAAAGTATGCTATATCACAAGGTTCAACCTACAAAATTGATGCAAAAATGTGCACACTACACAAAACTCCGAGCAGAAAAAGTGTCAGACAAAGGGACACTGAAGTATTGGAGGCTTATTTTCCACATACAAAACAAAACTCTGGAAATTGGTGCTCTTCGGTGCTCTTCCTCTGGAATTCAACCACTTTATGGCCCCTTCCTTCAATTCGCCTTTGTTTTAATGACTCTCTTCTTTGACTTCTTGGATCCATGATTGTTTGCTCCCAAGAAGAAGAGAAGGGCTCCAAAGAGCGAGAGGTTCTATATTGGAATCAAACTTTTAACTTTAATAATAGAAAATTGATCATACAATTAACTTAACACAATGGATCAAAACTTTCACATAAAAAATCTAGTTTTGGCATACAATCCTCAAACTCAAAACATAATGATTAAAAAATTTCAGAAACTATTGAAGAAAATGGAAAGATGCAAGTTAAACAGTCATTAAAAAAATTCAGAAACTATTGAAGAAAATGAAAAGATGCGAGTTTTCATATTCACCGTTAAAAACTTGTAAAATTCTTCAGCATATTGTGAGGTTGACGGTGCATAATTGTAGAAGTCGTGCATAATAGGCGTGAAAACCGCCAGGAATATCAACTGATAAGAGAATCACAAAACTAATCCACATAATTTAAAAAAGTGTTTAAAATAAAAACCTGATCTATGTTGTATTACAAACTGAATTTCCATTTCCAAATTCTTTTGACACAAATAAAAAAGGTCACAATCTTGAAACAAAAATCAAAATAATTTTTTACAATTCAAAAAGCAAAATTTGACTCAATTTACATGTCATTTAAGAGAATAATTAATGGTTTCAGTGTGAAAAACTTTCGTGAAGAAATTAGTGCATTTGTTAAAGTACCAAGGTTCTTTTCTGGGAGGAATTATCTGACAAATGTAAAGAAAACCAGTACCAGCGAATAAGCTCCAAGACTAGATCCGAGTGTGAAAAGTATTCCGCCAAGACCTTCCAATGCTATCCATCCAATAACCATGTGTTTGAGCTACAAAACAAATGCTACCAATTGTATAAACAAAAGAACTGTCTTGGAATATAATGAAACAAACAAAAAAAATCCCCGATAAGCATTTGTAATTGTAAATCTGTCATTTGTATGGATTGCAATTGTAGATAAATTATTGTTTGGCGTTTCATATGGATTATGAATGCCTGCAAAAACTTTGGGATTGCACCCTCTCAAGCTTTTCATATGTCCACTGAAAGACCCTAACTTAAAAATTTCTGTTATGTCTCCAAATGTTGCTTGTCAACCTCGAGAGACAGGGGTTGGCCAAGGGCATTCGGGAGTCATTTCAATTAGAATAATCGCGATTTTTATATATACCTCAATCTCAGGCAGTAAAATGCCAAAAGAATTAACATGACTCCGTAGAGTAGTGATCTTCGGCTCCATCGCCTTCAAAATGCTCCCTCCATCATGTCCAAAATCATTGATTCTGCTTGATACGATACAGTCGTAGATATAGGTTACAAAATATAAATTCGCACAACTTTATTGATGTGGTATAATTCCTTCATGTAGCCATATAAAAATCATAGAATAATGTATCATAATATCTCATAAAATATGATATTGCCACATAATACATTTAATCACGAAAATGCTTTAACAACATTTTGGCATTCACAAATCAAGCAAATAAAAAGAAAGCTTTATATTCCTTTGGCACAATTCAATCGCAACATAATACTTCTTTCAGAAATCATTGATCATAAGCTCACAATTATCTTACCAGATAATAAAAAGAACAAGGTAAAACCCTAAAAACAAAAACAATTAAAAACCGTAGATGTGTAAGACGCAACTTTGATTTGATCCATCACAGTCAGAAGAAAGAAGACAAAAACAACATAACAAATAAAATACGATAAACAGATAAAAGCGAAAAGCAATAAGGAAAAAAAAGGCAGGGAGGACAGAGTTTACTTGTGCCAAGCCGAAAGGATGAAAATCGAAGAGAAAAGAAGACGGCCGAAGAAGGAGGTGAACCCCATGCCTGCAGAAAACCCTATAAAAATCCAAAACCCTAACCCTAACCCTAACCCTAACCTTGACTCTTCTGTCTTGAAGAAGGGAGAGTAAATATAGAAAGCTTTTAATGCTTTCCTTCCCACCTTTCATTCCTTTTTTTCAAAATTTCTACATACATGCGTTTATGGTTTCACACCTTCAAAACGAGGTGGTCTCTCTCCATCTCTAAGTTCCAAAGTTTACTGGAACCAATGAACATACATATGCATATGCACATAATACATCATACATGCCTGGCGCAATGCTCCTCTCCTCGTTCGGAGTTCGAACACACGGATGCGACCATTGAAGAAGACAAGCAAAACATCCATTAAATTTCTCTTTTACTTGCCCTATGGCCACAAGACACACACAGCTGCCCTCAACAGATTGCACTATGGATAGGATATCGATTAGAGTGGGCATGTGCCATGTGTAGATACCACATTAAGTTATAGGCATTACTCCTGGCATAGGTACCCTTATCTTGGGGTGAAATAGATACCCTATTGGAATCCATGAAAAATCATAGTTCTTACATTTGAAGCTTAGACATGCATAAGATCATTGTTGCACATTCTTGTTATATTTAAGAATTGTTGCTTTGATCCTCCTCTCCATCGTTGATCGTTGCATTGTCCTTATTCAAGTAAAGTTATTTTGTTTTACTTATGGTCGCTCTTTTACTTGGAGCATGAAATCCATTCTCTATTCCCACCATCTTCTTTAATCAAAAGAGAGTCTGTTTGGTTTTTATAGATGCTTGATCTTTGCTAACACGAAATATAGAGAAGTATATTGCTATCCAATCAAAGTTCACTATTTGACCTTAGGATCTTTTGTCTTCAACACCATATTGCATTCTCCACTACAATTGGGGTTGTATATGGTGTACTCTTGTGAGTACCCTTGAATCTCAAAGCATTGGTAGAACATTGAGGCATTGTTTATCCTATACAATCCAAAATGTAATAGTGGTAAGATTGGAACTCACTAAAACATGAACAATTGTTTTATGAACTCCATGTTTACCTTTCCAAATATGAGCCTTGGTGGAAGAGTTAGAGTTTAAAAGAAGATTTTCAATTTGTGTGCTCCTTCAGACCCGCATGACACTCTAGTTTTGCACAACTCTTGGTTTCGAAAAGAATTTCAGTTGATTTTAGCAACACTTAGAGAACCTATATTGTATTCGTTTACAAAAAATGAAGACCATTAATCCAAAAAGATAGAAAGACACCTATTGTCCCTTGTTCCATTGATAAAAAAATCTAAACAACTTAGACGGATCATGTTACTCATAATGTAAGTACATTTAAATTATCAATCTAACCTTTTGATTTATTAATCAAACTCAAATAAATTGTTTCAATGAATTTAAGAATACACTAATTCTAAGCTTTTGTTTTTCTTAAAAATAAATTAGCAAGGAAAGAGATTAGACAATAGACTATATAGATTCCATAGGAGTAAAAATGACAACGAAAAAAAAACTTACAAATGCAATTGATGCTGGTAGAAACTCTACCAAAGCTTCATGATGCCATCCGATTTGTGTTTTAGATACCCTTGGAATGATATGAAATTGTTGAGGTGAATAATCACCATATTTTTCAAAAACCAAGGGGTAGGAAACAATGATAAAGAGAAAGGTGGAGTCCAAGTTCAATGATAAAGAGAAATGAAGATATGGCAAGTGCTATCCAAACTAATGGATGCAACACAAGCTTTCCATCATATCCCAAAAGTGATAAAGTTTGCAAAAAAAGCTAGTATCTGAAAAATATATCCAAGGGATGGTGAAACGTAAAACCAAAAAGATTGTTAGAACAAGACCTTGTGTCTATGATGTCATATAATCTAGAAATGATCATTTCCATTTCTCAAACTAAATAGCCCAACACAATCAAAAGTTCTAAGGTCAATCATTATATGGATAAGGGCATAGGTTATCATTATGTATATTCCAATGAAGATATAGCCAATTTGACTTATAAAAAATTGCTAGCATATGTTTCAAGATTGTTTGAGTAATGACAACTAGATTTCCTAAAATCATCCAAGACTAGGTAGTAAAATATTCAATTGACCACCAAACCATACAAAGAAACCTACCATGGAGGAAAATGTTTCCTTCTAAGAAGTGGATCATTATGAATCATTTTTAGAAACGATGATGATATTTTATTTTTCAGGATATTCTAGTTTCACCTAAATCTATGAATCTATGCAAAGTTGATGTCTCAAGTTTCAACTACTAACATTCACCAAAGAAAATGTGTATGTCTTTATTCCATTAGCTCGAGTGTTAGTCAAGGAATCATAATGAGATTGTGAAAATTATTATATCTAGAGTAGCTACTAATAGATATGTAGAACCCAATGCCTTCCAAGGATTCAATATGCCATAAGCTAGTTTTCTAAAGATACATTTTAGATTAATGATCTTTTTTTTTTCCCCTCAAAGATTTTCTTCAGTAGTATTAAGAAAAAACATTTGAATGCTTCAAATTGAGTTGGTCTACCCAAAAGCTTACAATTTTTCATGTACAATGATGTACATTAATCCTAAGACCAAAGATAGAACTTTGTAAAAGGTGTTGGCATTTGCTCCTACACTGCCATGATTCATTGGTATTCAAGAAAGGGTTCATGGAAGTTGATAGTTCCATTGAGGCCCTTGAGTTGACTTTGTAAACAGGGGTGACTTTTCCATAAGTGAAGAAGCTTAGTCTTTCTCTTGTTCACAGTCTTTGGTGAACCTTGCATGTTGTCATATTGGTTGCGAACTACTGCTAGCAAGTTCTCCCATATTGCAAGCAGGACATATGAGAGACGCTGATCTGCCACATATAAAGTCGGTTGCATCGACATTTCCATAATGCCCATAGCATTATTTTAGTCACTATTTTCCATACCTAGACAGATTGCACCTACTTTCGAGGTTGTTGAAAGGGGCTGACTAATATCAATCTTCTATTATGTACCATCATTGCCTCCTGAACATCGTTTGCCTCATACAACATCAAACTGGAATGTAACACTCCCCACATCGCTGATCCCCATGAAAATAGGCAGCCGACATTGATTGTTAAAAATAACAAAAGAACTTTATTCCATACTTGTTGAGCCAAGGGGCATCATGACCAGGGGGCATACTTGGTAGTCTCTTGAGCTTCATGGCAAAAGCCACATTGTCGAAGATTGGGTGTTACATTCCCTTTCAATGAGTGACCAATTGGTAATTCTGTATGCACTAATAGCCATATGAAGAGAATAAATTTAGTTGGCCTCTTCAATGACCAAATCCATCTCCAATAGGTTTTTATATGCAAAGTTGAGACCCCCCCAGGTGGGCCAATGTTTATGAGCTACTGGTATCCTTGCATTCCGAGAGAGCAGTAATGATCTTCCAAGTTTTACTAAGTACTGAAAGAAGGGAACCATTATGATCTGATCTCCCAAGGAATGTGATCAAAACCAACCCCTCGAATCCCATGTTAATCTTGCAACCGGGTCTTTTGCATATAACCACAACATATCACACATATGAGCAATTGAAGGATAAGGATCAAGCATCCATTTCTTTCCAATTTTAGTAACCACTCTGACTGGTGCACTTCCCAAGTGTTGTAGGTAACTTTTACCTACAATCAAAGGTGTAAGGTTGTAATGTATGATTAATGATCTCTCTTCTTCTTATAAATCTATGTTTGTTATAAACCAAGTGATAATACAACCCTTGCTACCCCCACTACTTCATTAGTAGCGATATGGCAAGGTAAACCCTCTCAAGTGTTGTATTACTAGATGACATAAATCTACCTCATCTCGAGACAATGTCCCCATACAACTTAGCTACGAAAATTGCCAAATCATCATTCCTTTTAGTTTAAGGAGTTGTTATGGAACCCCACAAAGTCCATCAAACAAGAACCCATTCTCATGGTCTCGTTAAAGCATGCCCCACAATACCTAAGGTGGTCAAACACCACATTATACGATGGGGTTGGTAAAGCTCTAACAACATCAATGAAACCCCACTTCTTGTTACTAATGCCCGAAGTTGTGATATAACCACCCAAATGGCTTTAATAATCAAGCATGTAATGAATCTATGTTTATCATCTTCACCAACCACTTTACAAAAAAACATGTCCCATTCAAAATACGACTTCCTTTTAAAGCCATCGCCAAAGGCAACCCACCGACCATCTCACAACAAAGAAATATCTTTGTACATGAGAATGCCATCTTGCATCTAAAACTCGACACCACTGCTTTACATGTCGAGTAATGTGCCATGTATCCAAAACCACATAATATATGACCGATTACTCACCGATCCCCTCAACAAATCACCTACTGGCAATGCATAATGAATCATCAACCACCGAAAATGCAATATCTTATTCATGCATTTAATTGATCAAAACTGTTTCCAAAACATCACCATATGAGCAGATGAAACATTACCTTCCTCCCAATACTTTTTTCTAGCAGGTATCACCTCGGTCTGCTTCAACATAAAATTCCTGCCAAATGCCACTGAATATGTGAAGAAAGGAAGGACATTAGTCGAAGAGTCAAACATGGACAATTTCCAACCATAATCCATTGGATCCCACTGCAGGTCATCAATTGGTTTAGAGTCTAATACTAAAATATGAGATGAGAAATTAGCAATTAGTGGACTAGGATCAATATATATATATTTTTATCTAATCTAGCAATTACTCACACTGGCAATTGCTTCGCAACGGACATGATTGGAGACTCCTCATCCACTAGTATCAACCTACCATTGTCCAAAACTTCATAAAAATAGAGGTTGCCATTTTGATGATATAACCGAGCTCCTATGAGTATATTGAGTGTCGAGAACATATCGTACCAACTCTGAAAATGATCGAATTGCAATGTTGGCACTGTGACCTGATACACCGTGGACAATTGTGATAACATGATCTGAGCCCCTCTTAAGTTAGATAACCTATTCCTTTGATCCTGTGTAGAGGACTGCATAAACTTTATCCAATCCGCAACCGTACGAGCTGGTCCATTGTCCATTGTAGCCCATGATACCTAGGGGGTAAACCCAAAACACACGGAGCTTCATCAATAAATAAAGGATTCCATATCAATGGTTGACGCATAAATTGATGATAGCTTTTCGGTGGCAAGAAAACAAGTGCTTGCCGAAGACTTTCCCATGCCCGAAAAATTCCATTGAAGAAACGCAACGATCCATCATTGGACTTAGGTAGCTGGAAATCTGCATTAAAGAACCATCTAAGACTATCCTTCCATTGACCACCTATTAAAGGCTTGACCTTATGTAAATGTTGAATCCATAGTTGTTTCCATAACTCCTCTCCTAGCAATAAACTCCTAACAACATGTTTAGTAAGTAAAGCTTTGCTTTGCATAAATGGATCAATCGAACCTAAACCTCCTTTTTGTTTAAGTTGTATTAGAACAGACCAAGCTACCTTTGCTACAAAATTGTCTGACCTATTGTTCCCCTAAATAAAATTCCGTACTAAACGTTGAACTTTCAACATTATTGACCTAGAAAACAACCATGTAGATGCTATATACCAAATCGAGGACAACAACACTGAATTAGCTACAACTACCCGTCCAGCTAAGGATAATTTTTCTTTATTCCAATAACTAATTTATTTCTTAATCTTAACAATAAGGGCACAATCATATATTCTGTCTTTAATCCCACACCCACTCAACAACCTAGATACCTAATAGATTGACCTTGAGGTATCCATGTGAATCCTAAGGAAGGTACATTAACTGGCAAATCTCCCGAAGCAACCCAAAAACCTGATGATTTATCCCAATTTATCAATGCACCTAATGCATCTGAGAAATCATCCACGGCCTTTTGCACCTATAACAAATTACAATGGGAGGCCTGAACATATAAAGTTGTATCATCAACGAATTTGCTATCCACACCAACATTTGCCACTGGTAGTGCTAAACCTTTAATATTTACATATTGAGAATTTAAATGTACAGAAAATGCTTTAGATACTAGCAAAAACAGGAAAGGAGCAAGTGGACATCCCTACCGTACAGATCTTGAAATAGAAAACCGCCTACCAATGTCCCCTGCAAATAAGAGAGAATTATTTGCATTACGATATAATGTTGAAACTCCTTGTATCCACGTGCTTGGGAAACTCATCCTGAAGAGTGTTCCCTCCATAAAATCCCAGTCCACTCTGTCGTAAGCTTTTTCAAAATCAAGAAATAACACCGCCAGATCTTGCTTTTGCAGTTCAGCGAAGGTCACCATTTCCCAAAAGAGAATAATATTATCAAAGATACTTTGCTCTTGTAAAAAACCAGTCTGGTTGTAACCGTCTAGTTATCGTTTTTACTAATATCTTATAAATAACATTCAACAAGGTGATTGGTCTCCAATGGCTAAGCTCTTCTAACTGTCCACTTGTTTTAGGAATCATATAGATTAAACCCTCCTTCCATTCTTGTGGCATATTTCCAGAATCTAAAATATGTTGATAGGCTTTGGTCAACCCATCACCTATCAAATCCCAATACTGGATATACCATTGAACTCACAACCCATCCAAACTAGAACAAACATCCTTTGCAAGGGCTTTTACTGTTTTAAAAACCTCTTGAGGACTTAATGGTTGTAAAAGACAACCTAAAAGATTTCCACAAACCCTATTATGAATCCTAGACGATATGATGTCCCCCTTAACCAAATCAGGCTTAGAAAAGGGTCTAGCTTTTAACAAAGCCTCATAATAATCAGAGGCTATTAGTCGCATCTGACTAGGATCAGTGGTATAGGAGCCATCAAGACATTTTAATCTAGAAATCCTAGTTGATGATTGATGATGATTATGCACTGCAAAGAACAACTTATTCACTTTATCTCCCGATTTTGCCCATGTGGATGATATATTGTGATAATTAAAATCAACAGAAATCTTTTCTAAGTCCAATATTTGATTCCCTACTTGTACCACTCGAGAACTTATATAACTCGAATATGATCTTCTCTCTTGCAAATGTTGCAGGAATTTCAATCCCCTACGAAGCCTACCTATTTTAGTTAAAGACGCATAAAATACTTGTTTAGCCTTACTGTTAAAAAATTGTTTTGTTTCACTAATAGCCTTTTGGACACTATATAATGCATAATCTTAGGAGTAATCATACTTATTCCAAATATTATGCACAATAGGAGAACAATCTTGGCTAAGAAACACATGATTCAGAATTCTAAACCTTGAGTTCTTATAATGCTCCTGTAAGACTATAACTAACCAAAGCGGTGCATGATCAGAAAAGGAAAATGAAGGTATGATTCCAATGGAACCTCCTTTGTCCCATAAAAATTTATTAGCATAGAATCTATCTAACCTAGACAAATTTGCATGTGACTGTCTTCTATCTGATCTTGAATACTCTAAGGAATCTTGTATCCTTGCAAAAGAAGACACATGCCACAAGTCCAATAAACCTAAAGAAAAAATTAAACGTTCCCATTCATATAATTCTAAACCGGATATTGTTTGTGATGTGCCTCCTAACCTATCATACCCATTCTCCGACATATTAAAATCACCTGCAATTGCCTAGTGGTCAACAACCGGTAATTGTGCCATTAGGCTCTTCCAAAATATCGTTCTATCTTTAGTATGATTAGGTGCATATATATTCAACAAACCCCAATTTTTCAAACCAATTTGTAGAATTACATAATGACCTCTACCACAAGTCAAGACTCTGTAATGTAAGAAAGCAGAGCACCAAATGTCATTTATTGCAATGCAAAGTCCTGCCTTCAGATTATTATCCTCAGTTGCAAGCACCCAGAACTGTCTCCACTGGCCTGTCAACAAATTTCCATATCTTTGTATCCTTTGTTCATTTAAATGATGCTCTTGAATAAGAAGAACATCAATTCTACCTATCAAAGACTTCCTTAAGTGACGACGGAAAACACTCCTTACTTTAAGGTAATGTTTGCCTCCCAAGCCCCGTACATTCCATGAAATAATATTTAACCTATCCATCATTCACGTTTTGCACTCCTACTCTCCTTTCGGCAAGTGCAACGTCTCTACCCTTCCTTCCATCCTCTGAGGCCCGTAATTGTCTCTTATTTGACCAAATGTCTTTCCCAGTCTTTTTCTTTTTAAACTCTTCGAAAGCTACGGATCTATCAATTTGTTGTACTTGATCTAAAAATAGTTGTTTATCGTTACTAAATTGTTTATTAACCTTAAAAACATATTCTACATCTTGTACCTTCGAAAATGTGTCTTTCGAATTATGTTGCTCTTTTGTGAAAATTGGGAGGGAAAAACTGCCATCCACTTTACTAATCCCCACCTCCTTTTCCGTTTCCTGCAAAGAGTGATAAGGGTTAGCTTCAAGTAATAACACTGGATTAACCAACTTACTAGTCGATTTAAAAACATGTTTAGCAGCAATTGTAGACTAGCCCTCATTATTAACTTTCGGTCGAGTAGGTGCATGTGCTTCAACATTCGGCCGATGCTTCTAACAATCTCTACCTAAATGACCAAACCGTCGATACACAAAACATTGATTAGGTAAACCTTGATAATATACCTTTTGCACAACCGGTGATTTATTTATAAGTAAGTTAGGTAAAGCAAAGTTGACGACAACCGAACAGATATTGGTGCGATCAACCGAACAATAGGTACCCCACCCACCTGTCCCTCACACGTAACAATGAGCTTACCTAACAAGGTCCCAATACAAGGAAGAACATTCCTCCATTCCTTCCTTAATCCGGGGAATATCGCCATAAACACCATACTAGATTCCTGATCTTGCAATATGTCATCTACCTTAACATTATGAGACCATTTATGAAAAGATACCCATGCACCTTCCACGCCCGCCTCCTTAATTGCTAGTAGCCTTGTGACGGCCTCGTCACTTGCAAATTCCACATGGTAACATCCCGAGACATGAATTGAATATCGATTATCTTATCCGCTTCCTCTGAGAAAACCGCGTACATAGTATGCCGAAGTTCTGATTTATTTAATCTCAAACCCTGTACCTCGCCCAAAACTACAGCTCGATCCTCCTCCGATAACACTAGGTCGATTGTCTCATCATTGAAATGAGGCGAAAATTGGGGGCGTGCACTAGACTCCCCTGCTCGCGTATGCAATCCAGCTGCAAATGAAGTAAGAGGCTGGTCCACAATCGACCTCCTGCTCGTGTTGGGATCACATGTTTCTGTGGTCGCACTGCTTGCGCCATACACGACCTGTTCTTTTCCTGTTTGCTGCATCGTTTCACTATTCTATTATGTACAAATTGTATATTGCCTTTGGCATTGTTAATTTTAATACCAATGGAGTATAGTTTTTGTGGAAAAAAAAAAAAAAACTCATTTGCTAACCAAACTCTATCTTCATCCAACTTAACGTATACATCATTAGTGAGCACCATAAATATTGATTAATAACAATATTTGTGTGTGTGTGTAAACCACACAATTAAATTAATTGTATGTAAAAACCGCTACATACATTTTGACAAATGCTCGTTGCCATCATGACACCTCAACCTCCCTTACTAGGCCTAGATGACCTATTACATTGGTTGATAGATTAGTTTTTAAATTCTCTCTCTCTCTATAAGAAATGTGAATCAAGGGAAGAATGTAGAAAGCATTGATGTTTGAGAATTGAAAGAATATGAACGACAATCAAAGACCATTGTCATTTGGGAGATTAAAGAGGAGAGTACATAAACACCCACATTTGCATGAATACAAAAGGCTTATTCAAGGAAAGAGAAGAGCATGGGAAGTTAATTAACAATTACTCGAAACACAAGAGAAAACTCATGCATGTGCTAAATTTTGGGGAAATCTAAAGGGGAGATGTGTTGAGAGTTATGGTCACTAGACTCTTCTTGACTTGTTTATAAATTGTAAGAATTTATATGAGTTATCTCTCGCCAAAAACATAATGTGTTATCTTTCACATATATCTCCCTTCTTTACAATTGAATATATAAAAGGCAAGCAACTTTCAATTATAACGACCAAAATGCTCAAATGGATGGGAAAGGAAGCACATGCATGGATAAGATATGTTTAATCATGCATAGCAACATGGCATGCAATACAGTTGGACCACAAATTGGATCAAACAACTATCAAACCACCATGGTTGGCTAGCTAATGGCAAAACTATTTGGATGTATAATGGAACCAAATATAAGTGTATGGGCTCAAAATAATGGTAAGAGAGCTTATGGACAAGCTAACTTTCACAAACATCATAACACCATTGATCACATGGTCACCCTTCGAGCATTAATCAAGGAAAGACATTTGAGAGGTAAAAATTTATATTGTTGCTTCGTAGACTTCAAGCAAGCTTTTAATATGGTACTCCGTGAGCATCTTTGGAAGTGAATATATGCTTGCAATTTCACAAATCTATGACAAGGTTATATGTTGTAACTTGTGTGTATATGGGTTTGTGTGTATATGGGTGATAAACTTTTATATTTTTACAGTAGCACTATTGGTGTTAAGCAATGATACCTGCTCTCACCAACTCTATTTGGTGTATGCATTGATGATTTGGAAAAAATGTTTGCGAAGTTTGTAAGGGAATGTTTTTAAAAGAAGTTGCCACTATGAATGTAATCATCATGCTTTTATGCTTTTATGCTTTTATTATAATGACGTAACATTTTTTTACAAATACCAAGAGTTGCACAAAAGCTTATTTATGAAAGCATTTGAAAAGTTTTCCTTACGTATTAAATTAAGTGTCAATAGCTATAAAACAAATATCATGCTTGTGAAGAGCCTAAAAAAGATCAACCTTACATTAGGTTTTAGTTTACCACAAATCATATTAGGGTTCCTTGCAATTGCAAGTTAGATGAAGGTTCTTATCAACTACGAGCTATAGATTAGAGATCTTATCTATGTAAATCAAGAATCCCATATTTTTAACCATGATTATTACCTTGAGCATCTACTATGCAAATAACCATTGAAGCTAGCCGGAGTGCATCAGTGAGCACAATCAACTATTCGTTGTATCTTTTGGCCAAACCAGAAACAGAATTTTGACTTTTATTGGTCTATTTTTGTGTTGTCCTCTTCAACTATCATTACAATGACACAAGTCTTGGCAATGTCTTACAATTTGTTGCTCTTGGATCACCACCTTGCCTCTTCAACAAAATGTTCCCTTCCCCTTCTCTTTAGAGGGTTGTAGTTTTGGCATGCAATCTCACACATGTTATAAGTCTTGGCAACGTCTTACAGTTTGTTGCTCTTGGATCACCACCTTGCCTCTTCAACAAAATGTTCCCTTCCCCTTCTCTTTAGAGGGTTGTAGTTTTGGCATGCAATCTCACACATATTATCTAAGTTAATGTGATGTCATACTAAGTTCTTGAGTTTGCTACCAATGTAGGAAAATGGTAGGATGTGAAACCTCTCTTTTCAACCCTCATCTCAACCATTTCACTCATGGGTTGTGAAGGTCACCAAGCATGGATATCCACTCTAATTGTCAATAGTAGGGAAGCTGCAAAGTGTACTCTGGTTTATCCACAAACTAAGGTGCTACCTAGCCACAAACAATGCTATAAAAACAAACATGATTCCATTACAAATGCCCACTTCTCAACAACTTAGTATGCTACTAATGATGTACAACATTGTAAGGCTCCCTCTGGATATGACAAACATCACTAGATTAAATGACACCAAATTCAGGCATTAGAAGGGGTTCAATTGTTTGTAGACCACCATGGATACAAGGTTCTCACATACTGCGGTTCAGATAAAGGTTTTCATTTACAGCTGATCAGATTAGAGTTCCTAGCAACTGCAAGTTAGATGAGGGTTCTTATCAACACAGCTGTAGATTAGGATTCTTATCTATGTAAATCAAGACTCCAATACATTTAACCATGATTATTACCTTGAGCATCTACTATCCAAATCAGCTAGCCAGAGTGGATGAGTGAGCACTGCCATGCACTATTCGTATTTTTTGGCCAGACCAGAAACAAAACTGACTTTTCTTGGTCTGTTTCTGTGTTTCATTTCTTTCAGGGGCAGTATGTAATCATGTAATTCATCACATAAAGACACGTCCCATTGCCTATGCAGCTTTTCTTTATTGCTTGTTTGCTTTGTGGTTCATGGAGAACAATGCTGTAGCTATGTATGTGTTAACTACTTGGGTAATCATCAAGAAAAAAAAGAGATGCAAATACATCGTACAACACATTTCTATACAAATTCTTGATTCAACTAATTGTTTATTGAATCCAAATTCCAACCAAAGGGGACCAAAACGTTTAGACTCTGTATACAATTCCCCCAAAATGTTGAGATAAAAAATATTAAGCTACACCCACCGCTTTGAACTTTTGTACACAGTACCATTAAGTTTTGCTGCTGTAGCATCCAGAGGTACAACTGTTAACACAAAAGGATTGTAAATATGTATAACATGAAACCCACATTGTCATTATTTTTAATGTTATTTGAAAGAGTTCAAAATATGAAAGAATGATTACTCAGCTATACACTATTGTACCAACCCTACACAATGATCTCATGGAGGTGGTCGAGTTACTCAATGACATACATAACTCAATGTCCATGGTGACAGTAATACTAATCTATATGTACCATTGCCAATTAGCTTACACCCACATTTCCACGTGACACCTGTTCCCATATCCTTATGACAACGGGATATAGTTTACTACCATGATTCTAGGATTGCCAGATACACCATTTACAGTCACACTTTGAGAATACACCATAAGCACTCAGCATACATATCCCACCATCAATCTGAAAGCAATTACCTACTGGTCATACCATCAAAACTCTGATGGGTGGGGATTCTTACCATCAAGTAGTCTACCCTTGACATCAATATTCAAGCCACGTTCCAGATTGCTCTTCCTAAAGAACGGCTTGAACAAGGTAACTTTATAGCTCAGTTTCAAGAAACTTGGACATTCCACTTGAAACAATAATTGGTCCTTTGACAAAATCGAAAGAACCATTCAGCCCAAATATTGGATTATGAGCAAGAACCATTATGGTTTCGAGTTTCATATTACTTGCAAGTCGGCTAATATTACTTCAGAGTTTGTTCCCAAGCTTTATACATTACAGAACTGAGTAAAACAATCAATATTGTGTACTTATCCCTTAGTGTCCAGCCTAAAAGATTGGACCTCCAACATCTGAGTGCAAATTTAGTTGGAGAGCAGTTAAAAGAGTCCTACAAATAGAACCCCAAGACTTCATTGTTATTCATCCCCATGCAAAAGTTATAAACGAGTATCAAGAACCAAGTCATGTCAGACCAACCCTTGACATCCATCCATAAGAGAAAGATGCAAAATATAATCAAATTTGGCCCTACCCATTGAAACAATTATCAGACATCTAACTGGAGGTAAAGCTTATGAAAGACAAAAGAATCAGCAAGGCTTAAAATTATAAGAATGTTGAGGTGTGTGGATTTTCAAGCAACGCAACCATATCTAAAATAAAACTCAATCATCCATAATGAGTAGAAGATGTTAAATCTAAAACCATTTTGAAACTAGCTACATGACAAGCTATCGTCTTTATACTTACAGCTGGATTCAGCCCCGCGCTTCCCTTGAAGATGTTGCTTTTTGTAAGATGTACCCCCTCCTAACGAAACAGTTGACACAGACATGGTTTGCCGCCTACTCTGAGAGTTTATCTGCCCAAAACTACTTGGTTTCCTTTCACCCTTTGTCGAGGGCGGCCTTTCTGGTTGAGGTGGTTTTCTACGAGGAACACAATGAAAATCAGCAGAACAAAAATGATTTCTAACTAGAGGAAAGACAATATTAGGCGAAATACCTTAGATCCACAGAACTTTGTTGCTTCACTTTTTCAATGTATGTCGTATGTTCTATCATACTTGCTTGTGAACCATCTGTTTCTGCCTGTGAAACATATCCATCTGACTGCTCACTACCAGTGTCCAACTCCCTTGCCACGGGCCTATCTGTGTCAATATTAAGACTACTTTGTAGACTTGTCGTTCTGGTCATGGAAACCTTTTTCAGGCCCAAACTATCAACCTTTGCAAAATCAAACGACAGGGATTGACGATGTTT
>NW_028231026.1:0-19751 GCF_043228905.1 Azolla caroliniana | reverse complement strand
ATTAATGCATAAGGAGAAGAAATGGAACCCATTAATGCATAAGGAGAATCAAAGCCTTCGAAATTGAGGAGCAAAATGGAGTTATGATATTTGCCGATAGGGGCCGTGGTTGAGATGTAGTTACTTGTTAGTGTCTATTTGTTCAGATAATTGTGTGGGTTAGGTCGATGTAACCATGTAGTTTTGAAGGGACTCAAACGAGATATATTTGATGTTTGTAGCAAAGATGTGTTAAAGATAAGGATTTGAACCCATGACCTCATGTTGATACCTTACCAAGATAATAAAGTAATGAAAATCTACCAAAACATAGTATTTTCTGATGAAGATAGATAGATAGATAGATAGATTTTGAATGTTCCTCAGAGACCTATGCGATGTATGAGGCAAGATACATAGATAGATAAATTTTTTTATCATCTTCGACGGTCAAATATGACCTATGGGACAAATTTATAACCTTTTCATGTAGTACATGTGAAAGTGAGGAGAAACTCATAATGTTCAAGAACTTTACTAATGAATGTCGCAATCCAGAGTGCGCACTCTGACTATGAGAGGAAATCATACAAGGTTTGGGTTTGGTCGAGAAAGTGTATAAAGCATTTTATCAATGTGCGATACTCATACTCTCAAACTTGTATAGCGCAAACTATGCATGGTCAATTATTCTTATCAATTGTGCCCCAACGGACTATCTCACAACCTAGTGAGTTAAGCTAAGTCACATGGAAGCAATGGTTCAGAAGGCAAATAATGGGATGGGCTCTTAACATGTATTGATGTTTGTGGTTTCCCCATTCAGCAAAGAACATGGTTTTGTAGTTTTTTGTAGATCGCTGCAACATATGTACTATTGGGCTAAAGATTGAGTGTAAGGCCGAAAAGAGCAGAAAGTGCGGCATAATCGAAATGCCGGAAGCAATTCCGAACCCTCCAGAAGTAGGGGGAGTCATAACGCCGCCGGAAGCCGGCAAGAGAAGGCCACGACGGAATGTTGGTACTGTGGCAAGAAACGCCACAGGGAGAGCGAGTGTTGGAAGAAGAGAGCTGATTCAGACAAAGCCGAATCGAGTAGAAGAGACGCATGAAGGCGTCAGAAATCGCACTATGCCGAAGGCTTCAAACGAGCCAGAAATGGATTGGGTCCAGCCTTTGTAATGAAGCACAAGGCCAATTTGATGGTCGTGAACACCTCGACATCAAGCGAGGTGTGGTATGTTGATTCCAGAGCGTCAAATCATATGACGAGTCGTGAGGAATGGTTCTCGTATTTGGAGAAACCGGAAAAGAAAGGAGTGGTCGAAACGGGAGACCACACTCCACATACCATCGAACATGTTGGAGAAGTTCCTCTCAGCCACGTCGGGCAGAAAGGGAAACTTATGAACGTGTTGCACGTCTCGACAATAACCAAGAACATGGTGTCGGTTGGTCAGATCGTCGATCAGGGGATGCAAGTTCGATTCACGCACCTCAGGTGCTACATCAAAGAGGAAGGCCAAGTTATTGCGTAAGGGCGCCGTGAAGGGAGGATGTTCATCCTCGACACCAATCAAGCCAAAACCGCGTTGTTCGCGAAAGGACAGAAGGTCGAGTCGGACATCGACCTGTGGCACAAGCGGTTCGGCCACGTTAACTTCCCATGGCTTCGTGAAATGCAGACGAAGAACATTGTTTTTGGTTTGCCGAAATTTCGGGGTCGTAATGGCCAAGTCTGCGAAGCTTGCCAACTAGGGAAGCAGCAGCGACTTCCGTTCCCAAATGAACGTAATCGGAGTCGAAATCTGCCCGACTTAATCCATTTGGATGTATGGGGACCGGCACAGAACGTGAGTCTCGATGGAAGCCGTTACTTCGTAACCTTCATCGATGACTTCACTCGGCACACCTGGGCGTGCTTGATCGCGAAAAAGAGCGAAGTCTTCATGTGGTTCTTGAAGGTGAAGAACCTTGTGGAAAGGGAAACTGGGCGTAAGATCAAGTGCCTACGGTCCGATGGCGGGAAAGAGTACTTCTCCGACCAGTTCACGAGTTATCTATAGAAGGAGGGAATTCTATTCGAATTCTCGTGTAGATATACGTCGGAGCAGAACGACGTATCCGAGTGGAAGAATCGGATAATCGAAGAAGCGGTCAGGGCAATGCTTGAAGAGAAGCATATGCCGTAAGGACAATTGTTTATTTGCAGAATCAAATTTCTACTAATGGAGGAGTGTCGCCACACGAGTTGTATTTCAGAAAGAAGCCGAACTTGGCATACTTGAGGATTTTCGGCAACATTGCGTATGTGCATGTGCCGAAGGAGAAGAGGAGGAAGTTCAATGCCAAAGCCGAGAAGTGTATCTTGGTCGGCTATTCAGACGAGCAGAAGGGGTATAAGTGCTATAAACCCCGAACAAAGGAAGTTCGCGTAAGTCGAGATGTCGTATTCGATGAGTCCGCTTCATGGTACTTGCATTCACCCCCAATACCTCATGACTCCATTCCAAATTCTGAAGAAGAGATCAGTGAGGCCGAGTTGCCTCCACGTGATGAGGAAATCGGAGCTCTAACACAAAGTCCGATCTCATTTCGGCTAAGCGGGCCAAATGAGGAGTGGGCTGAGATGGCCAACCAAATGAAGAGACGGCGAGTAGTGGAGACTCAGCAGTGTTGTCCCCACGTAAAGAGTCGAGGAGACGGTTTACGCGTTGTCGTGAAAAATCTGTCACTACGTGCAGATCGTGAGGCGGAACTGCCGGGGTCCTGGACCAGAAGGATTCGAAGTTTGCACTAGCTTTAACGAGAAAGGGTTTAAGATAGATTGAGGGAGATTGAGATTAAACCCTTGACTTTATATTTGAGAGACAAGATACATCACCATTAGGGTAACTTGTTATTGTTATTATTATTATTAATTTCTTCCCCAATTTTTTCATTAGTCCCTACTTGTTTGATTCCTCCATTCTTTTATAAATGCCCCCATGTGTATGATGCATATGAGGGTACAAGGCATGCATGTAATGCATGAAATGCATGCGATGCATGTTTGCCATGTCACTCATCCAAGCTCTCATGTATGAGATTTTAGATATCAAAACTATAATAAAAGTATAACTCTAAAGTCATGACTTAGCTTAGTGGTAAGTCATTTGTCTCTTATGGAGGAGGTGCAAGGTTCAATTCTTACTTACACCCCCATAAACACAAAATTTTACAAGGCTTTAGTCTTGTATTTACAAATGTTTAACTGCATATTACACCTTCAGTTGACCTTCGATGGAACAGTTAGACAATTTTGTTCGTTTCACACCGAAAGATCTTCAAGACACCGTGCATCGCGATCAACCTATTCGACCGACCCGACCGATCCGTTTGTCCAGTCCCATATGTCTATTACGGTTCCTGTTCCAACCATCCGGTGTAGTGTCGTCCGTCCATCCAGTCTAGTTTCGTCGTGCGGTCTGGTGTGATCCGAATTCGTCCAAAACACTATTTGAATAACTTGGACGCATCCATTCGTCCAAGTTATACAACACAAGCTTTTTGTGCTCCTAACACATAGATAAAATATATAAAGATATGGCTCTACTTATATACTCTTGAATCCTGATGTTGTCCTATCTATGTGGGATATCTTACAGTTTTGTTTTCCTCTTCTTCTCAAACTTTACACTCACATAACTTGACACTAAGTTGTCCGTTTCACATGTAGTAAAATGCATTCAGATGCTCTTGAAGACATCCATCTTTTCGTACCAAGATATTAAACTAATATAAAATAGTATCTTCACTATTATTGTTTCATATTGTGTGTGAAGAACTACACTCGATTTTGTACATTCCATGCAAATTTCACACCGTTGTCGAAAATCTTCACGACAACGTAAAGAAAAAGGGAAGAAGAAAATGTCAAAATATGATTTCGGTAGTGCCGAGTTAGATTAGAGCGAAACTGACTTCGGGCCAATCGAGAAGGAACCTTCACGGAAGGGGTCAAAATCAACCGAAAAGGTTGTGAAATCGGGTAATCACGAATTACGTTGATCCACCCGCCTGAAGAACCTCGTAAAGAGGTATGGGTACAATGAATACATGGCGCACCATTACGCGTACATGACACTAGTGGCGAAAGTGCGTGAGCCGAAGAGCTACCTAGAAGCAACGGAAAACGCAAACTAGTGTGCCACGATGGAGGAAGAGATGCGTGCATTATCAGACAACGAGACTTGGGACCTGGTTGACGCACCTAAAGGTGTTAAGCCGATCGGATGCAGATGGGTGTTTAAAGTGAAATACAACACCAACAACTCGGTCAACCGATATAAGGCCCGTTTGGTTGCAAAAGGCTACGCGTAGAAGCACGATGTCAATTACGACGAGACCTTCACACCTTACGCGAAGATGACTACCGTGCAAGTTCTGCTAGCCGTAGTTGCGGCGAAGGGGTGGCATCTACATCAGATGGATGTAAAGAATGCGTTCCTGCAAGGTGATCTTGAGGAACAAGTGTACATGGTACAACCCCCCGGATTTCTATCCGAATAGAACACTTCGGCAATCTGCCGATTGAAGAAGGCGTTATATGGCCTTAAGCAACCCCGCGAGCTTGGAACACAAAGATTTTGCAACGGTTGCGTAGAATGGGGTTTACAACGTCCAAATCAGACTCCTCGTTGTTTGTTCGGCAAGGTCGACATGGACCGTTTTGTCTTTTACTTTATGTTGATGATTTAGTCTTTGCCAATGCTGGCTTGGAAGAAATCGACCGTGTAAAGTCTCAGCTTGCGACATCGTTCGAAATGAAGGATCTTGGAGATCTTCATTACTTCCTCAAGATCGAAGTGATTCGTTCCCTTGAAGGCATCTTGATCAGTTAGCGTTATTATGCGCTAAATATGCTCTTCAAGTTCAGGATGGCAGATTGTAAGCCCATCTCGACCCCTCTGGATAGAAACGTAAAGCTTCGCCAAGATTCGGGAAATGCGTGTGACCCGACACGGTTTCAATAGATTGTCGGAAGCCTCATCTACTTGACGATCACTCGGTCGGACCTCAACTATCCGGTCGGAATGATTAGTCAATTTATGTTGCAGCCCACGACCAAACACCTTCAGTGCACGCAAAGGATATTACGATATGTCAGCGGCACTAAAGAGATGTCGTTGTTGTATCATGCAGACGTAGCCGAGCAGTTAGTTGACTACACGAATGCCGATTGGGCCGGAAATGCCCACGATCGTAGATCCACATCCGGATATGCATTCTCATAGGGAAGTGTGGCGATTGCGTGGAGCAGTAAGGAGCAGCCGACAGTAGCACTGTCGAGCACTGAGGGCGAATATCAAGGGGCGACTGTCGCTACGTGCGAAGTCATTTGGCTGAAACGGTTATTATGATATTTGCACGTAGAGGTGTCCTATCCAACGACGATCTACTACAACAACCTCAACATCATCCACCTTGCGAAAAACCCTATATTCCACGCTCGAACCAAGCACATTGTGGTGCACTACCATTTTGTCTGTGAGTGTGTCCATTCTGGTGAAGTCGAACTGGCGTATGTTCCAACGGGTTCGGCAGATTACTGACATCTTCACCAAGCCCCTTGGTTTCGACAAGTTACGACATTTCTCGGTTGATCTGGGTTTGCGGCACCTCAACACACCAAATTTGAGGGGGAGACAAGAACATGAATAGGAGTGTGAAAGGAGTGGTAGTAACCACGATGTTGAATTGGATGAAGAATTCGATTTCGGATCGGCTGAAGAAGCCGAAGAAGAAAACAAGGGTCGTAATCGCAAGGAAGTGTCGAAGACAACCAAACAAAGGGGAAACAAAGCCAAGAAAGGCATAAAGGCCAAGACTAAGACATGGTCGGATGTAGTTAAGGGCCTGAAGACTGAAGACGAATTGGAGACAACCAATTCGTGTGAAAGCGGGAATGAATCGAAAATGTTCGATTCGGATACGCCAAATCAACTGAGGGCCAAGCGGAGAAAAGGGTAGTGAAAGTGGCACCAACACCGCGATAGCAAGGGAGTTGAGAAAGGTCGCATGAGCAGACAAGCCGACCGGAAGGGTCGAAGCGCGCGGAATTGAACAGGTCGAGGAGCGCGAGCGAGGCGTGAAGCCAGGAGAGGCCGGAGCAAAAATCTGGAAAACCATATGGAACCTCAAGTTGAGCTTGAGGGGGAATGTTGAGAGACAAGCTCAATATTGGGAGCGTAAACGGGTACGTAACCCAGTACGTAAACTGGGTGCGTAAAACCGTGAGCAAAATATGGTTGTAGTGGTATGTAAACCTAGAGGGCGTTAGAATGTTATTCCTCGTAAGGAATAATTTTGGGGGTAAGAGTAGGATGCTCATTTATGAGTAGTCAGGTACTGTAAGTACTTGTGTCAGCCCGATAGTCAGGGCTTGTATAAAAGGTGCTCTCTAAGCACTAAGTATGTACATAGAATTATTTTTGAATATAGTTATGTTTTCTGCCCTCTCGCTTCTTCTTCTTTTTCGTAAATCAATGTTTGTTATTAAAACAAAATGATAATACACCCCTTGCTATCTTCACTACTTCATAAATAGTGATAGTGCAAGGGAAACCCTCTCAAGTGTTGTAAAACTAGATGACATAAGTCTATCTCCTCTTGGGACAAGATCCCCATACAACATAGTTGTGAAAGTTGCCAAATCAATTTCCCTTTCATCCTATGGATTTGTTGTGTTATCCCATGAAGTCCATCAAACAAGAACTCATTTCTCATGGTCCAATTAAACCACATCCCCCAATATCTAAGGTAATAAAAAACCACCTTATATGATGGTGTGGGCATAACTTTATCCTCATCCATAAAAACCCATTTATAAGGTGACAAAATATTCCCTGTTATCTATGCCCAAATTTTTGACATAATCGCCCAAATGGCCTTAGCAACAGAACATGTAATGAACCTATGTCTGACATCTTCTTCAAACATCGTACAGAAAAAACATGTCCCATTTGAAATATGTCTTTGTTTTATGGCCATCGCCAAAGGCAACCCACCAACTATGGCACACCAAAGAAACACCTTTGCACGGAATGGAAGATGAGACTGCCACCTTGCATCTAAAACTCTACGCCACCACTTTACATTTCTAGTAATGCTCCATGTATCCAACACCTTATTTTCTAACCAAGCTCTCTCTCTCTCTCTCTCTCACTGTCTCTCCCTCTCCTTCTCTGTGATTTCTGTGTTTTATCGAACTGTCGTAATTCCGAACCGTGTACTCACTGTCTTACGCATAAGCTTCCGCACACGTATTCTTTTACATCAACCATGTCATGACTAAGTCAACTATCAGGTCGACTATCACTCCCCCTCAAGCTTGGCAAGGCATAGGTCGAAAGACCAAGCTCGGTCGAAAATTGTCGAAGCTTGTCAGTCCCCAAGGCTTTCATGAAGATGTCGGTTGTTTGAAGATTGGTGCTGATGTGCTGAAGGTCGACATCCCTTGCAAGGACATGTTCTTGGATGAAGTGGTAGTGCACCTCAATGTGCTTTGTCCAAGCATGAAAGACAGGGTTTTGAGCAAGATGGATATTGTTGAGATTGTCGCAGTAGAGCAAGATTGGATCGTTGATGGAGACGTCCAAATCCTTATCCTTTTGAGCCATATGACTTCACATGCAGCCACTGCCACACCCCTGTATTCGGGCTCTATGCTCGAAAGAGCGACAGTCAGCTGTTATTTACTGCTCCATGATATTGCTCCGCTGCCGAGGGAGAAAATAAATCCGGAGGTCGATTGTTTATCAGCCTTATAGCTGGCCCAATCGGCATATGTGTACCCTTCGAGTTAAATTGGCGTAGCCAATTTGTAGAGAATGTCATAGTCCATTGTTCCACTCACATATCGTAACCCTCGCTTAACACAATCCAAATGAATATCTCGTGGAGTTTGCATGAATTGAATAAGGAGGCCTACCTGATAGTTGAGGCCGGGTCGAGGTGATAGTGAGGTAGATAAGACTACCAACAAGTTGTCAATAGTGTGTCGACTCACACTCTATGGTGTTGGAGTTGGCATCCAGTTTGAGGTTTCAGTCAAGATAGGTTGCCACAGATTTGCACTCAGTCATCCCGAACTTGTATAACAAGTTGAGGACGTAGTGCCATTGGGAGATCATAATGCCAACTGGAGTCCGAATTACTTCAATACCTAGGCTGTAATGAAGCTCTTTCATTTCTGTCATCTCAAATTTGTCGGAGAGGAGGGACTTGACCTTGTTGATGTCAACTAGATGCTCCTTGCCAATGACCAAAGCATCCATGTAGAGGATTGTTAATAATTTGGTAATTAACTAGGGTTAATTCGTCACTAATTATGTGAGTAGTTAAGCAGCGGAACGTTATGTGATATGTGTGTGTATGTGAGTGAGAGGAAGAGAGAGAGATAGATACACTTATGAACAATAATATAAATGGGGGATGATTAACGAGAGTGTATATTAAAAAGCATCATCCAATACAAAAATACCCACAATGAGGTATATATACATCTCATGTGCAAATGTGCACATGTGTGAGTAGAATATAGGTACAAAGGTGGAGGATCTACAATGTATCCCACTCAAGTACAAAATTCTATTTGAGGCTTTAAGGTCAACACACTAACTAGATTCTATCTAGGTAACTACTAAGTTATTTGTGTTGACTAACTAACTAAATCTAGTTGAGCTTGATATCTCAACAAGGATGAAAAAAATTGGGCTTCTGGAATCGCTTCTTGTTGGCCACCTTGGACGGCCAAGTGGGAAAGGTCACGAAGTTGAAAAGATAAAAGGATGATTACGGCAAGTGAAGAAAACGGATGGGGGCGTAGCGTAGTAAAGAGGAAGTAACAACCGTAGCTTAGGGCCAACCAGAGTGTAGTTAAGGAAAGTAATGGTTCACGCGCTGAGCGTAATCGTCCATGACCTTGTATATAAAGGGCATGGAAGACTTGTAAAGAGCTAGTGATAATTTTGTATTCAACATCTGAAATATAGTTTCTGATTGCTTGACTCTCTGTGTTCTCGTAGCTATTCGATCTGTTCGTGTCGAGTTTATCTTCTCTGTGTTGAGCCATATACGCTGTGTGTGCTAGTGTGTAAGGAGTCGGTTGTGGCCATCTTCTTAGTCTTCATGGTTAAATCAACACTTACAAGTCTAGGTTATAGTCAACTGTATCACGATTACTACTTACTCTCCTATTCCTGAACCATGACTCCCTTGAAGTTGAACCCCGAAGGACTGGGGATTCGACGCAGTGTCACCTTAACCAATAACACTTTTGGCACACCCAGAGATTTGTGACAAGCACAACTGAACATTAGGGAATGGATGTTGTCTAGCCGTAGAGGCAACAAAGAAGCCAATCGCAGAGCTAAACCCCAGACTCGGGCAAAATCCCGAAAGGCGGCGGAACTTGCCATGGAAAAGCCACGCCTCGACACACACGTACCGGATCTCGATGAAAGCGTGTTCGAGTCCTCGCTCACCGAGCAGAGCACGAGTGGTCAGGAGGTTCTCTCCCCACTGCACCCGGTTATTGAAAGCACTAGTAGCACTTGTGAGACAAACCTCCCACCACTTCCGACTGAACCCACCTACGACAACTTTAGACGATATACGTGCACAACCATGGCCTTCTCTTATCCCTATTACAATGGTGAACTCGATGCCGAGGCTCACGCACAATCTTTTCTTAATGTCTAGAATGCAAACCATGCGGCTACCAGAGGTCGATGCCAACGTCTCTAAGATCGCGGAGTTCGGGCTTACTCTCGATGGACAAGCAATGCGGTGGCATTTGTAGCTCGATCTCTCGACTTTCATGACGTTCGATCAACTTTGCATTGCATTCCTTCGACTGTTTCATCGGAGTATCCCGCAACACAAAATCATTGGTCAATTCTACTCTATCTGGTAGTTCAACTAGGAATTATTCACCGATTTCGTCATCCGGTTCTAGAACTTACGAAGCTAGCTCACGCGGGCACCCACCGAGGACGAGGTTAAGGAAACTTTCCTTGCCGCTTTGTGCCATCCGCTGCAACACGCGGGCTCACTACCATATTTGCCATTCTCAGGCACATACAATCGACCAATGCGAGTACAACCTTTTAAATCGACCCTTGGTGCCGGTTCGGCGTATCGAACCACAAAGTAACAATTGGTAGCCCAACAATCGATTTTGACAGGACGAGCGTTATCGAAACGCGGACTGGAATCGGCGTAATGACGAAAATGACCGAGATA
The DNA here is from genome assembly GCF_043228905.1 of Azolla caroliniana. Lineage (NCBI taxonomy): Eukaryota > Viridiplantae > Streptophyta > Polypodiopsida > Salviniales > Salviniaceae > Azolla > Azolla caroliniana. The sequence continues at coordinate 9,485 of NW_028231026.1, read as the reverse complement.
GTTGAGATGATGATCAATATTGGGACGATGATGATCAAGAGGAAGATGACTATCGTCCGAACGACCGGTTTAACAACCACGAGGGGTGACACTACGAGAATTGACGCTCCACGAATAACCGAGGTTGGCAGGCCGAAACATGATGTACGAAAGGGATAGACAACCACGTTGTCGTGAAGATCCGTCACTATGCGTGGATCGTGAGGCGGAACCGCCGGGGTTCTGGACCGAAAGGATTCAAAGTCGGTACAAGCTTTTCGCGCAAGCTTTAGCAAGAAAGTACTTAAGATAGATTGGGAAAGAGAGAAGTTGAGATTCAACGATTGAGAGAGATTGACTGAACTTTTATCTTTAGATTTAAGAAACAAGTTACACAATCAGTTTGATAACGAATTTCTTCTTCTTAATTTCATCACAAAAAAAAACGTTTTTTCTCCTCCCCCTTCCTTCTTTTATAGATGCTCTCATGCATATGATGCATGTGAGGGTACAAGACATGCATAAAATGCATGCTTGCCATTTGGCGCTTATGTATTACATGTGGTGCATGATAACCATGTCACTCATTTTAGCTCTCATGTATGAGAATTTACACATAAAAGTACAATGATAGAAATATAAATTCAACTAAATGGCATGGCTTAATGGTAAGCCAATTGACTCCTAACTCGGAGGTGCAAGGTTCGAATCCTTACTTGCCCTCCTTGTATATGTATATATGTATATATATTTATATATTTATTTATATAGTCACCGGACTCCGGTTCGTCGGATGCCGTCGGTTACCGGTGCCTCGCCGGATGCCGCCACCTCGCCGTCGCCGGATTGCCGTCGGATGCCGGTGTCTCACTGGCGCTGGATGCCACCGGCTCCATCGCCGGTCCGGTTTTGGTTGGCCAAAACCCTTTACGAGTAGCTAGCCCACCTCCACTCTTAGTTCAAGTTACCTTGAACTCTCTATGCTCCACACATAGACACAAAGATAATATCTTTTGCTCTACCTTATATTTGATGAGAGCCGTATTTGTCGTGCCTATGTGGGATATCTCACAATTTTCTCTTTTCCTTTCACAAACTTTATACCCTCATTTCTTGACATTTAGTTGTCCGTTTCACGTGTAATAAAGTGCATTCGAAACCTCCATCATTTTGTACTTAGATATTAAATTTATTTAAAATGTTATCTTCACAATCATTGTATTATGTAATTCATACTCGATTTTGTACGTTTTATGGGATTTTCACACTATTACCGAAAATCTTCACGACAACGTAACCATTCGTCCCGCGACAATAGTTCGGAGGACGACCGACATCATCCCTAGAATAAAAATCATTGTGATTACCTCAAGAAGCCCCAGAATACGCGATAACATCAGTATCAACAACGACCTCGGGATGAGCCCGTGCCACCACCTGAGCTCGTCGCTCCACCCACAACAAAAAAAGGTGAGTCCATTCTACATTGTTTTATCTGTCAACAGCCAGGGCATTACGCGACTTAGTGTCCACGACACGATAAGGGCAACGGACCAGTGGTGAATACGATCACGACAGAAGTACAACAGGTGACCACTCGTAGCCAGTCAAAGGCAGGCGAGTGGGAAGTACAAGATGACATAAGAAAAGAGGCGAAAGCCTATCTAGAAAAGCCAATGAGGCCAACATTGATCGCATGCGTTAGGATGCGTTAGGACGCGGCAGTCGAGGCATCATTGTCCCATACGAAGGACACTATGACGGGTGAGGATCTGGTTGTCACAGACACACCAATTGTGGACTCGAACAAAGCACAGATGATTGGGTTATGAGCGACGAGCTACGAACTTGGAACTCGAAGTGACGAGGCTAGAAACTCGGGAAGTTGGGAGCGATGAGACGAGGAACTTAAGATGTTGGGAACAATACAAGAGCATAAAATAGAGATGTAAATGAAGGAGAGAAGATGGGATTCCACACTAGTCATTGACACATCATTAAACGAGAATACTAGATTGATGTGTCAATGACTAGTGTGGAATCCCTTCTTCTCTCCTTGATTTACATCTTTGTTTTATGCTCTTGTATTGTTCCCAACATCTTAAGTTCCTCGTCTCATCGCTCCCAACATCCTGAGTTTCTAGCCTCGTCACTTTGAGTTCCAAGTTTGTAGCCTATCGCTCATAACCCAATCATCTGTGCTTTGTTCGAGTCCACAGTTGGTGTGTCTGTGACAGTTTGAATCCCTTGAAAAGGACCAAGAAGGTTACAAGTATTTATACTGTGAGTCGAAGTACATGCAGTAGAATATTTTGGAGAATATTTGGGAGAATATTGTAGAACCCTCTAGAACCTTCTAGTTCTAGAACTTTCTATAAACTCCTAGAACTTCAAATAGATAATCTACTAATAATCTACTAAGATATAGATAACATGACCATATATTTGGATGTGTCGGAACACAACACCTAACTATATATGTCAAGAGGTGAAGAGTTCAAATTTTGACATGATTGTTGACATGTCTGTGACATTATCGAAAGCGTGGTGTAGGGGTGAGCTAAAAGAGAAAACCAAAGTACGTTGAGGAGTGAGTGACCATGAGCAATCCTCACTAGAAATTAGAGCACGTTTGAACGTGAGCGACCATATGTGGTCCTCACCGGAGACTAGACCACCAACGGGTGTGAGAGACCATGTACGGTCCTCATCAGAGACTGGAACACCAATGTGAGTGTGAGCGACAATGTACGGTCCTCACCGGGAATTGGAACACCAACGGGCATGAGCAACCATGTAAGGTGTCGCGTTGATCTTGGCGTACGAGAGCAAACGAAAAGAAAATCGCGTATCTGGGAAGTAAGCACCGGGCTTCTTGTCAAAGAAAGAGGAGAAACAGAAATAACTTGTATTGATATTTGATGATGATTACAAAATATTTCTTGTAAAATAATATAGCTTGTCCCTCCTATTACAATAATATTCCTCGTCTCCTGTTCTCCCCCTCACTCTTTTCCCTTTCCCTCTTTAAATAGGTGTCCCCATGCATATGATGCATGTGAGGGTACAAAACATGCATGTAGTGCATGGAATGCATGTGATGCATGATAGACATCCCACACATTTGAGATTTCATGTATGAAATATATACATGGCATAAGTACAAACATTAAAATATAATTTTTAAAGAACAATTGACTTAGCCTTACGATATGTGCCTTGTGTTTGGTATGTGAGGTTGTGGGTTCAAGTCTCTCGAATGTTTTTCAATACAATATTTTAGTTTATTTTTCTATTGTGAAGCAAACCCTTCACGACACCTAAACCCCCCGACGCTCCTATTCATCGAGGTCTCACACTTTATATAACCTTTTACAAAGATTTGAATAAGCTCATATAAATTGGTAGAAGTTATTTTCTCATTGTGGCATGGAAACGTCACGACATCCTCCCCCTCTAGACCTGCGCATCCTCTGGCATGCACCAACAAATGTCTCCTTCTTCAGCTTCATGGATGTCATCTTCGTTGAGGAAGTTAGTGCTTTGATCTTCCCTTCTCTTGAATAGCTTAATTCGCTTTCCTGCAATTGATAACTTTAAAGCAACTCCATCTATTTCAGTTAGGAAATACGTTGCATTTTTATTCACTTGTCTAATGATATATGGCCCGAACCATCTTTTAGCAAATTTGCGACAAGTACTATGTTGGTTATCCAAGCTGCTATCATAAACTATGACCCAATCACCTTGGATCTTTCTTGGTCGAAGGCGATGGGTTTTATCAAATCTTTCTTTGTTCCGTAGTCGACATTGTTTCATCCTTTCCGTAGCTATTTGAACATCTTCATCCCTTCTTTCTAGCTGTCTTATTCTAAGAGCAAGCAAATATTCTCGACTCATTTCATATGCCCATGGCAAGGAAACCTAGGAAAATACTGTTTTCTCTACTGGCATAATTGGCTTTTGACCAAGTATCAATTCTGATGTGTTGGGATATCGGTCCCTCCGGATGGGATGTCCGGAGATGAATGACGGCAAGCCCGGTTACGGCTACGAAGCCGGATGATGAAGACCCCGGCTACGGAGCCGGATGATGAAGACCCGGCTACGGAGCCGGATGATGAAGACCCCGGCTACGGAGCCGGATGCAGGGACATATTTGTGAATATGTTTGCCAAGGGCCCTTGAGGCTATATTTGTAAATAGCCCGAAAGTCATATGTGTATAAATATGACTTAGGGCAAACAGTTTTACTGTTGCTACTCATTTTTCTGTTTTTCCACTCAAGAGGAGTGAAGAGAGAGCAGCCGAGAGAGAGATAGAGCGTGAGAGACGAGGAGGTCGTTGCCTCTGTGTATTACCGCCGCCTGTGGCGAAGACAGTGAGCTCAAGGTTGTTGCCTTGAAGCTTCACCATTGTACATCTCTGTTCATAGTGATAGTTGGAGTCTTGCACTCCCGTGGTTTTTCCCGTATAGGGTTTTCCACGCTAATCCCTGTGTTATCGTGTCTTTCTCTGTACTTCCCATTCTCTGCAACAACGATTCGTGTGTTTCCTCGGTTGTGGCCGAGTGGTGAAGGTGAATCGGAGCGTCGATTCGCAACAAAGTGGTATCAGAGCGAGTTGCTGCAAAAAATGGAAGGCGGCGGCAGCGGACAGCCGGGGATGATGGTGCTGAATGCGCAGAATTACGCCGACTGGAAGATCAAGATGGAGGATCTTCTGATTGTTCGGGACCTGTACGAACCGATTGACAGGTCGGAAATACCGAAGGGGGTACTTGAGACGGAATGGAGGCTTCTAAACCGGAAAGCCGTTGCAACCATTCGGCAATACGTCGACGTGAGCGTTCTACAACATGTGGCGAACGACACCAACGCATATGAGATGTGGCGGAAGCTGTCGGGTCTCTACGAGAGGAAGAATGCGTTGAACCGGACCTCCCTGATGAGGAAGATAGTGAACCTCAAGTACCGCGACGGCGAGAGTATGGTGGAACACGTAAGCACGTTCATGGGATTTGTGAACCAGCTTGCGGCGATCAAGTTCCCGTTGGAGGATGCAATGCAAGCCATCATTCTGATGTGTACACTGCCGGAAAGCTGGGAGAACTTGGTGGTGACTCTCAGCACCTCCTGCACCGAAGATAACTTGTCTCTACAAACGGTAAAGACAAGTATTTTGAACGAAGAAGCGCGTCGGAGAGATAAAGAACCGGCCTCCGACTCGAAGGCGCTGCTTACCGAATCGGAATGGGGAAGACAATGGAACCGGAGTCCGCAAAGACAGGAGAAGTCGGGGACCCGGTCGCAGTCAAGAGGAAGACCCACATGCTTCCACTGTGGGAAGCCGGGGCACTTCCGGAAGAATTGTCGGCATTACCGAAAAGACAACGGAGCCGACGACACCGATTCGAAGAAGTCACCGGAGAGAAACGGTGCATACCGGGGAGCCACGGACCGGAGAGGTCCGGATCGGCGAGGGCAGGACCGGAAAGGAACGACGGCACTCGCGGCAAGTGAAGAAGAGATAATGCTCATTACCGAAGAGAGGGAGCTGAACCTTGCCGGTGAAGAGATGACCTGGGTGGTCGATTCCGGAGCGTCGTTCCACCTGACCCCGGAGAAGAAATACTTCTCATCCTACACAGCCGGGGAGCACGGCTGTGTCCGGATGGGAAATGAAGGTACATGCCGGATTGCCGGCATAGGAGACGTGTGGCTGATGACATCAACCGGATGCAAGATGCTGCTGAAGGATGTCCGACACGTTCCGGAGGTTCGATTGAACCTGATTTCGGCCGGGAGGCTAGACGATGAAGGCTACACGGGTAGCATCCGGAACGGTGTTATGAAGTTCAGCAAAGGGAGCCTGATAGTGGCTCGGGCCCGGAAAGTCAACACACTGTACCTTATGAATGCCCGGTTGTGTCCGGAAGAGTTGAACGTGGCAGCCGACACTGCCGGTGAGCTGTGGCACAAGAGACTGTGCCACATGAGTGAGAAGGGGATGAAGAGGCTTGCAGAAGACAACCTCATTCCAGTGAAGCATGTGCACCTGGAGAAGTGCACCGATTGCCTGGCCGGTAAACAGAACCGAACCTCCTTCCACTCAAGGCCACCGACGAGACGTAGTGCACCATTGGAGTTGGTGCACACTGATGTGTGTCAGGTAGAAACGAAGTCACATGGCGGAGCCCAGTACTTCGTAACATTCATAGATGACCACAGCCGGAAGCTGTGGACGGCACCGTTGAAGACAAAGGATCAAGTATTGTCCGTCTTCAAAGAACTCCACGCAAGAGTGGAAAGAGAATCCGGCAAGAAGCTGAAAGCACTACGAGCGGATAATGGAGGAGAATACCGAGGGTAGTTCGCGGAGTATTGCCGTTCGATGGGAATCCGGCTCGAGTTCACTGTGCCGAAGACGCCGGAACTGAACGGGCTGGCCGAGAGGATGAACCGGACCATAATGGAGAGGGTCCGGAGTATGCTGGCACATGCGAAATTACCCAAGGGATTTTGGGCTGAGGCAATGTCGACGACGACATACGTGATAAACAGATCACCCTCAGTACCTTTGGACGGAGACACGCCACAGAGAGTGTGGACCGGTAAGGAAGTGTCCTACCGGCATCTGAAGGTATTCGGGTGTCTCGCATATGTGCATGTGGCAAAGGACCGGAGAGGAAAGCTAGATCCAAAGACCCGGCCATGCATATTCCTCGGTTACGGCGATGACGAGTTCGGCTACCGAGTATGGGACCCGGTCGACAGGAAGATATTCAGGAGTCGAGATATCATCTTCATGGAGGACAAGACACTCGCCGACTGGGAGTCGGAGAAGAAGATGAAGAGCTCCAAGTCGACCGGTGAGGATCAACTCTACGAGGAGCAGTCCCGACCGGCAAGGGACCGGTTAACACTCGAAGATCCGGCCGAAGACGGTGAAGAAACAGAACCGGCCGAAGAAGATGAAAATGATACCGGAACCGGCCCTGATCCCGAAATGGATTCGGATGAAGAAGAATCGGAAGAACCGGTTACCGAAGCTCCGGAACGGAGATATCCTCTAAGAGAGAGAAGGGCCCCCCGGAGATTTCCGGAACCAGAGCACGTGCTGCTAACCGACGAGGGGGAGCCGGAGAGCTTTGAAGAAGCGAAGCATGACACCCATAGCCGCAGGTGGTTAAGTGCCATGCAGGAGGAGATGGATTCCCTGCATGAGAACCACACATATGAACTTGTGGAGTTGCCGAAAGGAAAACGGGCACTCCGTAACAAGTGGGTGTTCAAGCTGAAACCGGGAGATGCCGGAAACCCCCCGAGATACAAAGCCAGGATCGTGGTGAAGGGGTTTCAGCAGAAGAAGGGCGTCGACTTCGACGAGATATTTGCCCCGGTAGTGAAGATGACCTCCATCCGGACGGTGCTGAGCATAGCGGCAAGCATGGACCTCGAGGTAGAACAGATGGACGTGAAGACGGCATTCCTTCACGGTGACCTCGAGGAAGAGATCTACATGCAGCAACCGGAAGGATTCGAGAAGAAAGGGAAGGAGCACCTGGTATGCCGGTTGAAGAAGAGCCTTTACGGTCTGAAGCAGGCTCCCCGGCAATGGTACCGGAAGTTCGACTCCTTCATGACAGACGAAGGGTACCACAAAACGCAGTCCGATCACTGCGTGTTTGTGAAGAAGTTCGAAGGAGGAGACTTTCTAATACTCCTCCTGTACGTGGACGACATGTTGATCGTCGGACGGGACCAGGTCAAGATACGGATGCTGAAGAAGGCCCTTCACCGAACCTTCTCAATGAAAGACCTGGGTCCGGAGAGGCAAATACTAGGGATGCACATCATCCGGGACCGAAAGAAGAAGCAGTTGTGGCTGTCACAGGAGAAGTACGTGACAAAGGTGCTTCACCGGTTCAACATGTCGGAGGCAAGACCGGTCGGGTCAACACTCCCGACAAACTGCAAGCTGTCCAGCAAGCAAAGCCCTAAGACAAAGGCTGAGAAGGAGGACATGATGAAAGTACCATATGCCTCTGCCGTCGGAAGCTTGATGTACGCAATGGTGTGTACAAGACCGGACATAGGATATGCAGTCGGAGTGGTGAGCCGGTACATGAGCAATCCCGGCAAAGAGCACTGGAACGCGGCCAAGTGGATACTCCGATACCTGAAGGGCACGGCAAACGCGTGCCTCCGATTCGGCTCCGGTAAACCCGAACTCGACGGCTTCACCGATTCGGATATGTCGGCTGATGCAGATACCAGCCGGTCCACATCAGGGTATGTGATGACGTATGCAGGGGGAGCTGTTTCGTGGCAGTCGAGGCTGCAGAAGACGGTTGCGTTGTCAACCACGGAGGCGGAGTACATGGCGGCTGTTGAACCGGCAAGGAAATAATATGGATGAAGGACTTCATTAGAGAGCTTGGTATCCGGCAGGAGGAGTACCGACTCTATTGCGACAGCCAGAGTGCCATCCACCTTGCGAAGAATGCGGCCTATCACTCCCGGACGAAGCACATCCAGCGAAGATATCACTGGATCCGGGAAAGGATAGAAGACAAGGAGTTCGTGCTGACGAAGATCCACACGGACGAGAACGGGTCAGATATGCTGACCAAAGTACTCACACCCGACAAGCTGGAAGCATGCCGGAAGAGGATCGGATTGGAGAGACATCCCATGCCGAAGTGAAGGGGGAGTTTGTTGGGATATCGGTCCCTCCGGATGGGATGTCCGGAGATGAATGACGGCAAGCCCGGTTACGGCTACGGAGCCGGATGATGAAGACCCCGACTACGGAGCCGGATGATGAAGACCCCGGCTACGGAGCCGGATGATGAAGACCCCGGCTAGGGAGCCGGATGATGAAGACCCGGCTACGGAGCCGGATGATGAAGACCCCGGCTACGGAGCCGGATGCAGGGACATATTTGTGAATATGTTTGCCAAGGGCCCTTGAGGCTATATTTGTAAATAGCCCGAAAGTCATATGTGTATAAATATGACTTAGGGCAAACAGTTTTACTGTTGCTACTCATTTGTCTGTTTTTCCACTCAAGAGGAGTGAAGAGAGAGCAGCCGAGAGAGAGATAGAGCGTGAGAGACGAGGAGGTCGTTGCCTCTGTGTATTACCGCCGCCTGTGGCGAAGACAGTGAGCTCAAGGTTGTTGCCTTGAAGCTTCACCATTGTACATCTCTGTTCATAGTGATAGTTGGAGTCTTGCACTCCCGTGGTTTTTCCCGTATAGGGTTTTCCACGCTAATCCCTGTGTTATCGTGTCTTTCTCTGTACTTCCCATTCTCTGCAACAACGATTCGTGTGTTTCCTCGGTTGTGGCCGAGTGGTGAAGGTGAATCGGAGCGTCGATTCGCAACATGATGTCATAAAGCCAGTTACGGAACTGCGAGTAGTGCGGTCAGCCCATAGTGCATACGGTAACAGATGAGGCCACTTAGCTATCTTGCCATCACAAGATTTCACCAAAGCTT
>NW_028231025.1:0-19824 GCF_043228905.1 Azolla caroliniana | reverse complement strand
AAATCCATTGATATGGTTTCCTATTTAGTGGCATGTATATTTGAGGGATGCAAAAGACTCGTGACTTTAAGTTGCTCAGTCTTGACATTGTTGACATTTAATCTGATAGACTTGTATGTCAAAATGCATAGGCCAATAAAATTTAGTAGAGCCATGGGAGAGTGTATAATCCATTTTGAGTACCCTACTAAGGGTCTATCACGCCATTCAAAAAGAATATTGCTTTTGATGTGAGGCAAATGTGGGACCCAAAACCTTTCCATGTACATTCTATATGAATTTCATTTACATTAGCTTTTTTGTATCAAGATGTTATATTATGTTTAAAACCTTTTGCATTTTTGTTACATAAGCTTGTTAAATTTCATGTTGTTTATGGTTACAATAATTTTCCATCTTTCTTGTTGATTCACATGAAGTGAGCTTGTTGGTGGCTTCTAATTACATATCATACATAACACTATGAAAAATGATATTGGCGTTGGTACCAAGTGTGTAAGCGTGGATCATGAGAACACAAAAAATATAATGTAAAAGAGGCCAATACTTGTGTAAAGAACCCAAAAATTATCTCATACTTTATATGATATTAGTGGTAAGTGCTCATTTGAAGCTACCTTCTAATCTCCTTGTATGTGTATGTGGTGTGTTGACAATATGTGTGTATGGGTTGGCTGACGATAAATGAGATGTTGGCCAACATATGCGGAAGCGTATGAGGATTCTTTGTGTGGAGTTAGCAAATGAACACCTATTCAGATGGAGGTTGAGATTCACTATTCCTATCAAGAAGGTATGCAGAGAGAGAGAGAGAGCCCAGATGGATGTAGCTCAGTTGGTAAGGTTGCCCAATGGAGACCAGGTGGTCATGGGTGGAATCTAGGGAATTAAGAGATATGTATGGAGTATATAATAGAGAGGTGAGTAAAATTAGATTTCGAACCCAAGAAAAGCGGCTTGTAGTGTAACAACTTACCAATAGGGTAAGCTAATTACGATAGAGATTCACTATTCCTATCAAGAAGGTATGCAGAGAGAGAGAGAGAGAGAGAGAGAGAGAGAGAGAGAGAGAGAGAGAGAGAGAGAGAGAGAGAGAAAGAAAGAGAGATTATATTATCGTGTTCGGAGGTCAAATATGACCTATGAGACCAAAAATATTACATTTCACGTGATACGTGTGAAAGTGAGTAGTGACTCTCGATGTTCAAGAACTTTACCAATGAATGTTGCAATCGAGAGTGCACATTGTGGTTGTGAGAGGAATTCATGCAAAGATTGGGCTCGATCGAAGAGATGTGGAAATCATGGTCGATATGATCAAAGGCAGAACATTGTATCAAAGTGTGATACTCAGACTCGCGAACTTGTTTAGGGCAAAGTGTGCATAGCCGACCACTTTCATCACTTGTGCCCCAACGCCCTAGCTCACATCGCAATGCATATGAGCTAAGTCGCATGGAAGCAATGGTTCGAATGGCAGATAACAGTATGGGCTATAACATGTATGGATGTGTACGATTTCCCCGTTCCGCAAAGAATATGGTTTTGTAGTTAGGTGCAACATGTGTAGTATAATGTTTGAAGCGCGAGCCTTCACATTTGTCCCATGTCATGATACATTGGCGTTGCAAAAAGGCCTCATTTACAGAGGAATCTAATGATGCATCATGAAGCAAGTGTCTCGCATCCCATCTACCAAACTATTTTTCTATATCTTGCATCCAACCGGAACACAAAATTTTGCTTTTATTTGTCTTTTGGATCTTTTTGCTTGCTTCCCATGCAATTCTAGGAAGTCGATGTGAGGGGCTTTTTTGAACCTTAAGCATGTATTCAACAACCCTTTCCATGGCCATGGTCTTAATGGGAAGCGATCCCGTCTCAAGGAGGAGGAGGGTGTAGGGCGTTTGTTTCTTAACTTGTAGAAACTTGGTAAGAAAACGTTTTTGGACATTTTCAAACTCTTTCCACATAGATTTAGGGATGTTACCGCCCCATACTTCCACCCCAAAGAGAAGAACCGGTGTCACCAAAGTGTCGAAAAGATATTTCTTGAGGACCCAACACTTAATATCTCCAAGATTGCATGTGTTCTCAAATGCATAGTATGCTTGCTTACCCGCCTCTAAGCGGCGTGTAGCACATTCATTCCATTTATGATTTGAAGGAACTTCAAGGCCAAGATATTTGAAGCTTTCCACACATTCAAGTGTCTCATTGTTGTACATAATGCATGGTTTATCTCTTTTTTGGCTCCTCACAAGCATAATCTTTGTTTTAGAGCTATTGACACTTAATTTAGTATGCATGCAAATTTTTTCCAATGCCTTCATAAGCTTTTGTGCATCTCCTAAAGTATTTCCAAAAACCACTACATCATCTGCATATAGCAAAAGCATAATCACAACATTCCCAACGGCAACTTCTTCAACACGTTCTTCCTTTGCAAACTTGGTAACCATTTCTTCCAATTCATCAATGCATAGACCAAATAGTGTTGGTGAGAGTGGGCATCCTTGCTTAACACCAATAGTGCTTTTGAAAAAATCTGAAAGTTTATCTCTCATGCGCACACAACATATAACCTTCTCATAAATTCGGGAAATTGCAAGGATATATTCACTTAGCACCTCAAGTTCTTCCATTCGCCTCCAAAGGTGCTCACGAGGTACCATATCAAAAGCTTTCTTGAAGTCTACAAAGCAATAATATAAACCTTTACCTCTAAGGCGACTTTCCTCCATTAATACTCGAAGGGTGATAAGGTGATCAATGGTGCTATGGTGTTTCCGAAAGCCAGCTTGTCCATAAGCTCTCTTACCACTTTTTTCAGCCCATACACTTATCTTTGATTCCATTATACATCCAAATAGTTTTGCCATTAATGAGCCAACCATGATGGTTCGATAGTTGTTTACATTATTTATATCTCCACCTTTATGTAAAGGTTTGATCCAATTTGTAGTTCAATCGTATGGCATACCATGTTGCAATGCATCATTAAACATGTCACTTATCCATATATGTGCTTCCTTTCCCGTCCATTTGACCATTTCAGCCTTTATACATTGAATATCGCTTGCCTTTCGAGAGGCCAATTTCTTAAGTCCTATGCATATATCTTCAATTGTAAAGAAGGGAGGCATATGTGAAAGAGAACCATAACACATCATCTTTCCGACAAGAGATAACTCATATAAATTCTTACAAGGAATAGACAAGTCGTGAAGAGTTAAGTCACCATAACTCCCAACACATTTCCCCTTTAGATTTCCCCAAATTTTAGCACATGCATGTGCTTTCTCTTGCGTTTGGACAAATTGTTGAGTAATTTCCCATATTCTTCTCTTTCTTTGAATAAGCCTTTTATACTCATGCAAATGCTTTTGGTAATTCTCTTTATCCTTAACTACATCCAAAACCATAAGGCACTTTCGAGCTTCACGACATTCTTTATCAAACTATTTTTTCCTACGTTTCTTGGTGCATTTCCAAGATGTGCGGTTGGTCGAAAAATATTTGTTTGCACATGAGAGAATGACTTTCTTGAAAGCTTCCCATTTGCATTCTAGTGTGGTACCATGTTGTATCTTTGTCATTTGTAACATATCCTCAACCATCTTGGAATACATGGGTACTTGCTTAAGGTTCATGCTCAAGTGCGGTTGTTTATTATCTTCAATAACCTTCTCACAATCAAACCTATGCATACATTTGAGATCAATACATAAAGGCCCATGATCGGATTCCGATGTCCATTCACCAAGTGAGAATTTATGTATACGATCCAAAATACCTTCAGAAAGTAGCACATAGTCAATCACACTATTTCCGTTGTGTTTTTTACATGTAAAACCATTAGTGTTGGGCCATAAGGAAATACCATTTGCAATAAGCAATCCGGTACTATTGCACATTTGTAGGAGTAACTTCCCAAATTGGTCCAGATCTTTTTTATCGCTAGAAGAGCGACTATACATTTGAGATATGTGGCATGAAAGATTCTTGTGAATCAACTTGGAAACTTCTTGTACGAGCATTCATATCACCAAAGACAATAACTTCCCCTTTGGATTTGAAATAAGTAATATCATTTTCTAGATTGGCAAACGGTTGATCTTTATCCAAACAAGCATAAAAGTTAGAATCTTGATGAGGAATGTAACATCCAACTACAAAAGTGGGCAAATCATTAGGTGTTTCTATTTTGAGCCATATGTAGCATTTATTTTCATCATTTTTTATGATTGACACATATTTCTCTATTTCCTTCTTAATCAAACATGCCACCCCTCCTTGTCCTCTTCTTTGCCTTGGATTTTTCTTCCATATCAAAGAGTGTACATTATAGTTTCCTAAACCTTGAATCCTTTGAGTATCATGCTCCCATGTTTCAACAAGGAGTGTGATATCTGAGTCATCGGTGAACTCCTCTATGCCAAATCACGCATTCCATGGGTATCCATTGCAATTCCAAAAGCATAGTCGTAAAAGGCGTGGGTTAGTCTCATAGATCACGTGTCCCTATTTGCCTACATTTCCATCTTTAGGCACATCCTTAACCTTATTTTTCAATCTTTCTTCATATGCTTTACGATGAACATTTTGTTGTGAGATAATACGATCTTCACTCACAAAGCATTGTGTACCTCTGAAGTATACCCAACTATTTTCGAGTATAATCCGCCACTTTGTATCATCTGTCATTGTGCATACAATAAGCCTTTCTCCGGAGCGAATAACACCATGTTTCCCAACTCGGTGTGCCCTATATACATTCACATCTGACATCCCATAATGCATGTTAAAAAATTCACCATTGGCCTTTCCAAGGGATGCGGGTGTTTCCATACTCTCTTCTTTAATCCCACGAACGACAATGTTCTTTGATCGTCGTTCACGTTCTTTCAATTCTTGGACATCTATGCTTTCTATATTCTTCTCTTGATGCATCACATGCATATTAGATGAGTTTGATTGCACATCCCCACCACATACATCGGCCCATGACTTCGTTGTACATACATTTTTCATCTCACTTACATCCCACCTCATCGTGTCCAAATTTTCTTCTTTTAATGCTTCCTTTAACTCAATCTTGTTAAGGCGCTCATTTGTTTCCAAAGAAGCTCTTTTACATTCTTGAATCTCTTCTTGATGTTTTGCAACCACTTGTTTAAGACTTTCATTCTCAATGACAACACTTTGGAGCTTAACATTCTCTTTCATTAATGTCCTAATCTCTTCACCTTGCTTGTTTATGGTTTCTTGAAGAGAAATCAAGTGACTCATAAGCATTTTGTCCATTGCATTAGAATCGAGATTTGTTGGTGATCTCGGCTCATTATCAATCATACCCCCGAACTTTGTGGCGGCTTTACGAGTATTTGCCATTGTAGGGACAAACCCTACAGGAAGAGAGAGACAGAGAGGGAAGGAGAGAGAATGTACCTTTCACTCGATTTAGGGCTTCAAAATCTACCTTCCGTTTGAGGAACCGTGGGGCAAAGATGAATACGGATGAAAATGCTCATAACTTCTCGCCACGGTAACGGAATTCAGTAAATGAACATTCGTTAGAAAGCTCTCTTAAAGAGGTTTTCAATGAGCTATAAAACGTAGAAAACGATGGCCGGAGTGAACATACAAAGAGCTTTGAGAGAGAGAGAGAGAGAGAGAGAGAGAGAGAGAGAGAGAGAGAGTCGAGATGAATGTAGCTCAGTTGGTAAGGTTGCCTAATGGAGACCAGGTGGTCATGGGTTCAACCCCTACATTCCACAATGGCATCTAGTGAATTAAGAGATATGTATGGAGTATATAATACAGAGGTGAGTAAAATTGGGTTTCGAAGCCGAGATGGATGTAGCTCAGTTGGTAAGCGGAAGAGATGTGAGTTATGTGTGTGTGTAAGAGAGAGAGAGTGAAACACAGAGGATACACAAGGTAAAAGTATATTGACAAAGGAGAAAGACTCAACATTATACAAGGTGGGAGGAGGGTGCTTTATGTAGTCACCCTCTCTCTTCATTAACTACAAGCCTCATGGAGCATGCGGAATGTGAAAGCTCATAAGTTATGTGTCATAGAATATGATTCTAACACGTTCGCGTTCACAAGTGGAAGGATCGCGCATAAATGGAAGGATAAGGGAAATTTTAGGGGTTTTTCAATGATTTTACAAAACACATTGATACCAGTATCATACAAGTTCAAACATACTATGAAAAAGGTTAAAAATCCACTATTTTCGTGATTTAGAAGTAACTAAAAAAAGATGAATTTCAAAAACATACATTCTCAATTTATATCACAAACTTTACAACCAATGTTATTTTATAAGAAACGATTTTTGGGAAATCATAAGAATTCAAAACACATGATTTTATATTACTCGATTTGTTACAAGCGGAATGTAGTTACACTTAATTGCCAAATATACATTCATGATCACTCCTTTACGGAGAATCACTACTATAACTAATATACAATGACGATTCCTCCTCATCATCCTCGGATGTACCAATCAGTGCATTATCTTCGTCATAAACCAAATGGTTTGACTCTAGATTATATGTAGCAGATCTCGTTTGCCTTTGACTCGAGCCACCTTGTAGACCTGGTAATTTTTCTTTTATTATATCTATTGTTGACTTCCTTAATCGTCCGGCTTTTGTAAGTGTGAAGTCGTACACGATGATATCCACATCAGAGATATCAAGGGTCGAGGTGTTACGAATGTTTCGCTTCCTCTTCCTACCTCCCCTTCTTGTTTGGCATTCAATCATCTCCAATGTATACTTACCTGTAAAAGCATTTGCACTTCTAGTGTTGTACCAATGAACATTTATAGACTTGATCGTGTTTTCTATTTCATGCATTAGCACTTCTAGAATTTTACCAACCCAAAATTGGTGGCCATGTGAGTTCTCATCAGCCGGCGTTGCAATCAACATCCCCGCGGTGAGCTCTTGCAAATTTCCTTGCCATCTAGCTTCGGCTGCTTTGGTCATCCTTGGTCCCACATAAATGTCTCTTTGTTGTGGATGGACCAAGCTGTCATTAATCGCATTTACTAGTCGCTCCGGACTTCTATTTACGCGATCATGTTGCAGCGACCATGTGAATGGCGTTTCCAAATTCCAATTATCAACAGATACACAATTGTCTATAATTTCTTTCTGATCACTATAAAATACATCCCACCATGACGTGTCTTGTTGTGCGGCATATTTCTTGGCGGCCTCAATATGTTTTCTTTTTTCTTCTAAGGCTTGGAGCCATGACCGTTTTTGTTCTAATACCAAGTCGCTTTGCAACTGTCCTTTCTTCTCAATTGGCATTTGCTTAGCTCCATGGACAATTGTACTCGGCATACAAAGTAATAACTGGCAACCACCTTCAGGTTCCCATGTTGTAGAAGATGAATATTGTTTAGCATACAAAAGTGTAGAACCACTTATTCCATTTTTCTTTATCAAAAAAATGTGATTGAAACTTATATTGTTTAACTGAGCAAGCACTTTAACATTCCCACCACCCCCATCTAATATATATCTCTTAAAGTCATATACCTCCTTCAAGTGTAACACTTTTGGGCGTGGTGTATATGCATCACAAATGACATCAAATAGTTTAGGTAAAGTGAAAGCATCATGCCGAGACAACTGTCTGGAGAATGTGCTAAACATCTGATCTATATGGTCATGTGTGTGGCCAACCAAAAGGAAATTGACTTTCACTTTCCTAAACAATTCTAGGTTGACCAACATACTTAGATAGCCAAATACAGTTGAATTTTTGTTCTCTCTAGCAGTATTGTCCAATTGAATGTATAGAACAGGGGGGAAAGGTTGTCCCCAAGACATCAAAACTCGGTGAATCACTGTAACTGTTAGGTTAGGGTCATTGTGAACATTGGGGTAAGTAATGAAGACGTGAGGTCGAACAGACCTATTATAAGCCAAGCATCCCACCAAGTGCATTTGAACAAGGCACTCATCATTGACATCTTTGGGGAGCCTCCGCATATGCGGCAAGCATGTCTTCTTCTGGTCCATGCCATCTATCATTAAACACATGTATTGTTCAGGCCTCTTCAAACACTTTTCTCTATGATGCATCGCCTTCCTTCGTTCTAAGGATTGTGCCTCACGATGCTCTTGTAGTAACTTCTTACTCGTATCCTTTTCCATTGATGTCTTTGCACCTTTAGCCAAACTTTTAAGATTTGCACAAATGGAGCAATAACCCATACGTACTTTACGAGGAATAATAACATTTGAAAACCGAGCTCTCCATAATCTTGTGAATTGGCTATATGTGATAGACTTATTACGTGAGCCCAACATATCAGATCGATAGACATCATAAACTTCCCGACGGGTATAATTATCAGAAAGATGCATCCTACCTGTAGTGGGCATTACTTCACAATTTAACTGAAAGTAAGTTTTCATCCAGCCAATAGCTAGTCTTCCAATTGCACCTTTCATACTTGGAACCTCTTTACAATTGAGCATCTGATCCCCGCTAAGTAGACGTTGTTGTACTTTATGTAGCCGCATGTTACTAACACATAACACAATTTTGAATGCAACTCTACATATCTGTTGCGCATGGAAGATATAATACTCGAATGATACTTTGATCCCCGTACATTTGTCAGATACTAGTTGCATATGTGATCCGAGGTAAGTGTCTTGCTCATCACCGGTCATCGAAAAATAGTATCGCCTTAATTCTCGCAACTTTGATTTTCCAATCATAGACATACAACCACGGGCACAACATATTTTGTTGACATCAAATCCAATTTGTTTATCTGATGTCACCAAGCTAAATCTAGCCAGACAAATTCTTCGTGGGATTCTTCTAATATGCATAGGGCTCCCAGATTTCTCTTCCTGCATAGAGGTTGGTGTAACCTTGTTACAGTCTAATTCTCTGTTCTGACCATCGCCAATGTTATTCAATGTTTCCTGGGCACTTCCTTCATTCTCGGTATCTTTATTAATATCGTATTCTTCAATAGAGAACTCTTCACATGTGTCATTATTTACATTCCCTGTAGATGAGCTCAGACAATATTCTTCGATAGAATATGGTGAGTCGGTCGAAAGACAATATTCTTCAATCGAATATGGTGACTCTGTTGACAAACAATACTCTTCAGTAGAAAACGATGGGTCTGATGACAAACAATATTCTTCAATCGAGAACGGTGAATCTTCACTCATGGCTTAAGGTCTAGATAGGGCTCTCTAAGTTATACTCCTCTCTAACCATATACTCCTCCCTAAACATAAACTTCTCTCTAAACAAAAGCCAAATCAATAGAATGTCTATATTATGTAATATTCTATTAATACAATACATCTAAAAATTATTTTTAATAAAGTAATTTAACTTAAATTATCAATCATTATATAAACTAGATCTAAATGATGTTAAATCAAGTAAAATATAAAACTAATCATTAACAAGCCTTGAATATGTTGGATTAATGTTAAAATCATTGGCTAATTAATGACACCCATTTTGATATAGAACGTCTCACTCATTGATTCTTTAATGCTCACCATTTTAAATATTAGACTTATCAATCATTGGTTAATTCATGCCCACATCTTTAATACATAACTATTGAGAGTCATAAAATTTTTTGCTTTTAGTAATCAATCATTGGTACATTCATGAACCTCTATCATTGTCTCCTTCATAACCTTTGAAGTGATTGTAGGTTGTTATGAGTATAAAAGATTGATCAATATGTTAGTTTGACTTTGTAATCATTAATACAATCATAAGTTACTATAGTTAATGTGACTATGGTTACAAACTAACTATCCTCAAAGTTACCAACATTGGTTAAGGTGACTATGGTTACTTTAACCATGGGTTCAATCCCTATAAATAGGAAGACCTCATCATATTTCACTCACCAGAGCGTACAGAGCGTACAGAGCGTACAGAGCGTACAGAGCACACAGAGCACACAGAGCACACAGAGCACTCAGAGCACAAAGCATGAAAGCGCGATCTCCGCCTCCACTTCAACACGATCAACCATGTCTTCCAAGAGAGTCGAGCGCGAGGAGTCCAGGTAGGCCTCTGACACTGTGGACATTTTTGTAAATATGTTTCGTTTCCCAAGAACTCGATACGGCGTATCGAGTTCATGTATACAATACAAATATTTATACACGAACTCGATACGGCGTATCGAGTTCGTGTATAAATATTTGTATTGTATACATGAACTCGATACGCCGTATCGAGTTCGTGTTTAAAGTATAGGTTTTAAACACGAACTCGATACGGCGTATCGAGTTCGTGTTCAAAGTGTAGGTTTTAAACACGAACTCGATACGCCGTATCGAGTTCGTGTTTAAAGTTTGAATTTTAAACACAAACTCGATACGCCGTATCGAGTTCGTGTTTAAAACCTACACTTTAAACACGAACTCGATACGCCGTATCGAGTTCGTGTTTAAAGTGTAGCCTTTGAGAGAGAAAAATCGTTTACGGGGTGGAAATGATAAACAAATATATGCTCTAATTATAGGTGTTTTATGACCTACTTTAGCTTAAAATAGTAGAAAATGATCTACAAATTGCCTTCACTATGGCAAATTCTCCTCAATATAGGTTTAGAATCTATATAAGTCACACCTACTATTTAAAAGAATATATAACCCGTTTTACTTATTACGATATATATTTTCTAGGTTGAATAGCCCTGCCTATAATAGATTTTTGAATATGTTACTGCTCCTGGAAACTGTTCTTCATTATAATAACAACTTCAATCTACGTGACTGTCTAACTTATGTTTTTGCATATACTTTCTTAAATAGGTCGTTTGAGAACCTGTCAGACCGACCCGTGAAGAAAATTAAGCTTCGCATACAAGGTTCTCCAATCGAAGCCCAGACCAAGGTAACTCCGGAGACCATGAAGAGAGGAAAAAAGCTTCTCTTTAACGAAGAGACAAAATCTCAGCCACATAGTGATGTAAGCCAAAAGAAACTTGTCGCCGCTACTGGAGGCGAAGACCTTCCTGACCGAGATCTAACGGACAAGGAATGGTGTATGCAATATGTCGACTCAAAGAAAAAAGTCGTATTGTATACAGCAAAGAAGAAAGGTGAGGGGCAGCTAGGAAAAGAAACTCCATTTATGTATGGCCGAATTCTACGATTTGACTACGAAGATGCAGATTCGGCCAACATACTGGTAATGATAGAGTGCTCCAAGGGGGTACGCAAAGTGTTCCTTTCAGAAGACCTTTTAGTAAAGGAATCTTGTGGGCCTGAAGTGTTCAAAAAAGCACTTGATAACTCACAAAACCTGATTGTTACCTTGAGGCCTTATATACAAGGCCATGTAACTCTAAGAGATGAAGAGCCCTCCCACGTGAAGGCCACTAAAAAGGTATCCAAAGTCCAGTCAAGACCAGCCAAGAAGAAGACAACGAAAATGTCGGATACGGATTCGACAAGTGAAAATGAAGAAGAGGATAATAAGGGGACGCCAGGAGCCGAGCTGGCCTCGGGTGTCTTGTCATCCGAGCAGAATAAAATAAGGAGAGAGTTAATGCAACGGAAGCTGGTCAGGAAAGGGCAAGTATTTAATTTGCCTATAACACACATCCATCGGCCCCCTATTGATGAAAAAACAGGTCGAAGACCACTTGAGATTAGAGAGCCTCATCGCATGCATGTTCAAAATCTCAAGAAAAAAATGAAAATTAATCCTCATGCCACAGTGGTGCCTTTTATTGTTATGGTGGATCCTGAAGAATGTGAAACCATTGAAGATTTTGATATCAGAAAGCATGATCAATATAATTATTTTGTCATTGGTGGATCGCATTCAGCAGAGGCACGTCGGCAACTTGTGAGAGAACATCCAACCACTTTCTTCTTCAAGTATGCCGAGTGCAAAATTTATGTTGGGCTCACAACCGAAGAGGCTAAGCTGTTGGCATGGGACCATAATAATGATAATGACTATAGGCAGAAAATGTCGTCTATTGAGCGTATACGGTTCTTCCACCACGAGTATTTAGATGTGAAACAAAAGTTTGGTGTGAAGTTACATCCAGGCCTTCGACGTCAATGTCTTCATGAAGTCGGCATTGTGGTAGATGATAATGTTAGGTCCGATGGTCTTCGAAAGTATGAATCTTGGTTTCAATTAGCGTTTAGAGATGGAGAAGTATGGGACCTCCAAGATCAAATCTTCTCAATGTGGGAGAATAAGGAGGTAAAGGGTCAACGACAAAAGAAATGTAGGGTTGACCCTCAACTAGAATTAAAGTCACAAGCCGCCAAGAAAATTGACTTGACAATTGAAGAAGCGGCAGACGACATGAAGCTGTCTCTATGGAGAGCGATGCAAGGTATTAAGGACGAGCAGCTTCTTGTGTCGGTTTTGTCAAGGGTTGTGGCGAAAGATTTAAGCCTTGAAGAAATGGTCACCGAGTTCAATCAGTAAGTCTTTCAAATACTGAAATTGTAGTCTATCTGGTGTAATTCAAAGTTCTAATCTTGATTTCTAATTTTACAGTCATAAGGTGTACATGAAGATCCAAGAAGTAATGATGAAACAACTTGGATGTATAACTTGGGAACAAGTGACCGAGGATTATCCTCTAACGTCTTCGTATAAGGCGTTATCAGAGTATTTTATTGCATTCAAGGATTGGGTTAGTATTGATGTTTTTTCATTACCCTTTCATCATATGTAGAGCTTGTATAATAATACCTGATGTCCTATTGTTTCTATTAGAAACCGTGTCGAGGCAAGAAACAAGGAGAAGTTAAGGATATACACGATTTCCCTACATCCTTCCTTGCACATCTCGAGCGAGCCAGAAAAGAAAAGGATCGTCGCTTAGTCAAGGCGTACGAAATGGAGGAAGATGGCTCGTTTAAAAAATTTAGCCACAAAAAAGATATTACGAGAGATCTTTACTACAATGTGGTTTGCGGTGATGTCATCGACTTGATCTAGAAGGTGCCAAAGAAGGAATATACGCTAATGATTGCGGATATTCCTTACGGATTTCGAATGGCTGGGTCATCATACGACGATGAACCGTTTAGGTTTAAACAATTGGAGAAGATGGTCAAGGATTTCGCTGAGCTAACGACCGCATCCTTGTGGCGAATAATTGTCTTTCATAGTATGGACCAAGGGTACTCGGTAGCTCAAGCTTTGAGATCTCGTTGCCATGGCATCGAGAACCTTGCATGGTAAGGATTATTTATAGGTGTCTTTCATTATATTGCAATTCTTAAGGTTGTTGAATCTATTCTTAACTCGATGAATTATTTTTTATAGGATCAAGACCAATGTAAATAGAGGGCCAACTTTTCGGTTCGTTAATGCCATTGAATACATAACGGTTGGCTACTTCGATGAAATTAAAAAACAGAGAATCAAAGAGCATTCTAATGAAGTGGGAGGTTCAAATCTGTTGGTATATCCAGCAGTGACTCGGAAATTGCGACATGTCACCACGACAGAACGGGGACTTGTCAACCCATACCAAAAACCTCAACGACTTATGATGCGCTTGATCGAGATGTTTTCTGTCGAAGGAGACTGGATATTAGATCTCTTTTCTGGCACAGGTATTCCTCGAACTAGGGTAACGATCTTGAGATAACCAATCACTTTTTTTCGTTTGACAACTAAATCTTCTTGTTACTTACATCATAGGAACTACGTCAGCATGTGCATTGAAGCTGTTTAGAAATACAGTTGCATTGGAGAAGGACGAGGACCAAGTTATATTTATTAATATGCGGATTAAGGCTTTGTGGGAGTGCCCAGACCAGGATGAGGAGGTCGGTGCAAAGAACCTCGCCAATACAGAAAGGTTTCAACCCGCTTCGCGAGAGCCTATTCCTCCGTTAGCCGGCGAACCGGGGGAGCTAATAGAGCTTGATGATGAGCTTATAGAAGATATTTCGTTGGCCCGGCTAACAGGGGAAACCAATGCACGTATAGCCGAAGACAGTTCTACACAAGATGATGAAGAAAATGACGTTGATGAATTGATTGCTATGTAATAGACTATATAAAGAATATGACACTGACGATTTGTTAAGATTTCACATTATTAATACAAATTTTGGGTTTTACCTAGTGGATTCTATTCTTTATAATCATCTATATGTTTCAATTTTATTTTTATATACTTCATTAGTAGATTTATGATATTGGTTTCACCGCGTGCATAGCTGACTACCAAACTTATGGAGAAACATGAACTAGCTTAAATGGAGGCTGATTTTGGTCCAAGCTAACCTTAACAGAACATGGCCCTATAATTATTGCCATGACTGTCCATGTTGTTATTATGGATCTTTGTCTTATATTGTTAAAACTATTATGTTTCTATTCCATTGCTGCTTAGATTGTGTAGTGTGTTGATAATGGTTCCAGTTGCGTTATCGTTCGGAGTTTGATCTTGTGTGAATCACCTAAGCAATAGAGTAGATCAATTTTAAATACAGGTATGAAAGCCTAATAGGTTTGTTATTTCCACGACATTATCCTAAAGTTCACTGCCTTACATTGTGCACAATTATATACACATATGGTTTGATCCCATATGAACAAACTGAGGAATAGATTAGATCAACTTTTAATATAAGTATTGAATACTTTAATAAGTTAGTTATTCCAATCACTTATCCTAATGTGCACTATCCTACATTTTCGACAATTACATACATGCACGTATGGGTCAAAGTATAAATTATATCTCATTTTATTAGTATGGATACAAGTACACCTCATATTTTTGTAAAACCTACCTAATTAATATAAATCTTTAAGTTAGTGTTTCCCTTGTCGCACAATAGTGCCATATTGAGCCATAGTTGAACTTTATTTAGATACATTAACTTATCAACATGTCTAAACTTGCATGATTTCTACTGATCTCCACTCGTAGATCTATCATGTATTTTTATATTTGCAAATTCTTATCAAGTTGAGGAACATGTGATACTAGTGTATCCAATTATTGTAGAGAGGGTGTATTTTCTTCGTTTTAAGAAGATTCTACAAGTGGAATGCGCAATCCTTCCACTTGTGAATGCGAACGTGTTTTCTATGACTCATACTAAATGCTAGAATACAAAGTGGTGACATAATGGTGACCGTTGGA
Source organism: Azolla caroliniana (assembly GCF_043228905.1). NCBI lineage: Eukaryota > Viridiplantae > Streptophyta > Polypodiopsida > Salviniales > Salviniaceae > Azolla > Azolla caroliniana. Next base: position 4,637 of record NW_028231025.1, on the reverse strand, counting down.
GTGTCTCTTCACTCTCAAGGTGAGTTCACACACTAGACCAAGTTGAGCTTGATTCTCAACATGCCCCCTCAAGCTCAAGCCGGGTCGGTTTCAGACGGTATTCGAAATCCGCTTCAACTTGCGTTCCGGAGTCCGCATCGACTCGCGTCGGCTCGCTTTATGCGGAGTTGCGGAATCTGTGCTCCAGCTTGCGTTGTGCGTAGTTACGAAGTCTGTGCTTCGGCTTGCGTCTTTCTTTGCGGCTGTCAGGAACAATACTGAGACAGAGAAGGAATTAGTACTAAACGAAGGATTAGTACTATGAGAGGTGTAGAACTTCTTCGAGAGAAGGAAGGAGTGAGCGAGACGGAGAGAAAGAGAGAGAGAGAGAGAGAGAGAGAGAGAGAGAGAGTGATGATAAGAAAGATATGTATTATATGAAGAGAATATACAATGGTGGCTAAAAGGCTTAAGACTGGCGTTGAACCAATTTGGTTCAACATAATACCTAGTGCCCTCTTTTATAGTGTTTTCAGGAGTAATCCTGAAGCTTCTAGAATGTTCCAGAGAAATCTGGAATATACACTAATTTTTTATAATAAAATGTAAATGAAAATAATAACCTACGTATTACAATAGATGGTCTAATGGTCAAGAGCTCGACCCATATAACCTAAGGTCATGGGTTCGAGTCTTGCCATATCATGACACTATCCCCCCTTTAAAATGACGAGTGTCACGAGTCGTCTTAGATTGAGGACCCGATTTGTGTGGATATTGACGATGGAAGTCTTCAAGAAGAGGACGAGCATTGGTCACATTCTCGATCGGTTCCCAAGTACATTCGCTGGGACTATAGCCTACCCAATCGACTAGATAGTAGAGCTTGTTGCGAACAATCTTGGAATCAAGGATGGCGGCAACCTTGTACTCCGACCCATCTTCAAGCTCGAGCAGGGGTGGAGGTTGGATAAGACGTCCTGGGATGGTGCTCTCGTGGTAGGGTTCGAGGAGAGAACTATGAAACACCGGATGTATCCGAAGTTGAGGAGGTAGATCGAGACGAAAAGCGACATCATTAATCTGTCCAATAATACGGAAAGGACCTAATCGCCGATAATCCAACTTCTCACATGGGCGAGTAGTCTTGATGTGTCGTCGTAGCAGCCACACCCGATCTCCAATGTTAAAACTGGATGGAAGTCAAAACTGGATGGAAGTCGATGACGATCCGCGTAGACCTTGTGTGTTTGTTGAGCTTGTTGGAGATGAGTAGATAAATCCGCTTGTATCTTGCGTAACCGCTCCAAACGATCCTCCGCGCACGGATTTGTGGACACCTCTGGGGTTTCAAGTACACTCCACCGGGGGTGACATCCCGTATAAGCATAAAATGGCGTAACTTTAGTGGATGCGTGGATAGAGTTATTATAGGCAAATTCGGCGAAGTGGAGAATATCTGCCCAGTCATCCTGATGATAATTGAGAAAGCACCGCAGATACTGCTCCAACGTTTGATTTGTTCGTTCAGCTTGGCTGTCGGTTTTTGGGTGGTAGCCGGAGGAGAGGTTACAAGAGACCTTGAGCATGTTAAAAAGGTGCTTCCAGAATTTTGACATGAACTGGGGTCCACGGTCGCTGATGATACTATCGGGAAGTCCATGATGTCGACATACTTCACGCATGACAATTTCGGCAGTGTCTTCACTAGAGATCTCCTTAGTACATGGCAAGAAATGAGCCATCTTCGTGTATCGATCGACCACCGTTAGAATCGCATTGAAACCCTTAGAGTCTGGAAGATCTGTGATGAAGTCTAGAGCAATGGATTGCCACGGCTTACTTGGAATTGGTAATGGTTCTAATAAACCATATGGATGATGCCTTGGCATTTTCGCTTTGCAACATGTATCACAAGTCCGAACAAAATCCTCGACAAATTGTCGCATACAGGGCCACCAGAATGATCGTTGTACTAAATGTAATGTTTTAGTACTACCAAAATGCCTAGCTGTGTCAGGAACAGTACTAAGACAGAGAAGGAATTAGTACTAAAAGAAGTATTAGTACTAAGAGAGGTGAAGAACTCTCGAGAGAAGGAAAGAGGGAGTGAGAGGGAGGGAGAGAGAGAGAGAGAGAGAGAGAGAGAGAGAGAGAGAGATGATAAGAAAAGATATATATTATGTGAAGAGAATGTATAGTAGTAGCTAGGAGGCTTAAGACTGGCGTTGAACCGATTTGGTTCGAAATAATGCCTCGTGCCTCCTTTTATAGTGTTCTAAGGAATACTCCTGAAGTTTCTAGAATGTTCCAGAGAAATCTGGAATATACATCAATTTTCTATAATAAAACATAAATGAAAATAATATTCTACGTATTACAATGTATAGTCTAATGGTCAAGAGCTCGACCCATGTAGCATAAGGTCATGGGTTCGAGTCTTGCCATATCATGACACTATCCCCCCTTTAAAACGACGAGTGTAACGAGTCGTTTTGGATTGAGGACCCAGTTTGTCTGGATATTGATGGTGGAAGTCTTCAAGAAGTGCACGAGCATTGGTGACATTCTCTATCGGTTCCCAAGTACGCTCACTGGGACTATATCCTAGCCAATCGACTAGATAGTAGAGCTTGTTGCGAACAATCTTGGAATCAAGGATGGCGGCAACCTCGTACTCAGGTCCATCTTCAAGCTCGATCGGGGGTGGAGGCTGTGTAATACGTCCTGGGATGGTGCTCTCTTGATAGGGTTCAAGGAGAGAACTATGAAACACCGGATGTATCCGAAGTTGTGGAGGTAGATTGAGATGAAAAGCGACATCATTAATCTTTCCTATGATACGGAAAGGACCTAATCGCCGATAATCCAACTTCTCGCATGGGCGAGTAGTCTTGATGTGTCGTCGGAGTAGCCACACCCGATCTCCAATGTTAAAACTGGATGGGAGTCGATGACGATCCGCATAAACCTTGTGTGTTTGCTGAGCTTGTTGGAGATGAGTAGATAAATCCGCTTGTATCTTGCGTAACCGCTCCAAACGATCCTCCGCGCAAGGATTTGTGGACACCTCTGGGGTTTCAAGTACACTCCACCGGGGGTGACATCCCGTATAAGCATAAAATGGTGTAACTTTAGTTGATGCGTGGATAGAGTTATTATAGGCAAATTCGGCGAAGTGGAGAATATCTGCCCAGTCATCCTGATGATAGCTGAGAAAGCACCGCAGGTACTGCTCCAGCGTTTGATTTGTTCGTTCAGCTTGGCCGTCGGTTTGTGGGTGGTAGCCGGAGGAGAGGTTACAAGTGACCTTGAGCATTTTAAAAAGGTGCTTCCAGAATTTTGACACTGACGATACTATCGGGAAGTCCATGATGCCGACATACTTCACGCATGACAATTTCGGCGGTGTCTTCACTAGAGATCTCCTTAGTACATGGCAAAAAATGAGCCATCTTCGTATATCGATCTACCACTGTTAGAATCGCATTGAACCCCTTAGAGACTGGAAGATCTGTGATGAAGTCTAGAGCAATGGATTGCCACGACTTGCTTGGAATTGTAATGGTTCTAATAAACCATATGGATGATGCCTTGGCATTTTCGCTCTGCAACATGTATCACAAGTCCGAACAAAATCTTCGACAAATTGTCGCATACGGGGCCACCAGAATGATCGTTGTACTAAATCTAGTGTTTTAGTACTACCAAAATGCCCAGTTGTATATGTGTCATGACAATTTTGTACTACTTGAAGGCGGGAAGAACCATTAGGAACATACAAAAGTTCTTTAAAGAAGAGTAATCCATCATGGTATTTGAATTGCCGATAGTCCGTACCTGGTGGTTGCAACTGTGAACACGACGCTCGAGAGGGATCAATTTGTGCTATTATAGCTTGGGCGAAAGCATCTGTCTTCAAGTCCGCACGTATGATATTGATAATGTGGGAATCCATGGGCATGCCAAAGACCTGTGTTGCTTGCAGTCGTGCCGGTCCCAAGATTACTTGTTTTTGGTTATCGAAAGCTGGCTCGCCGGGACGCGGTGCTAGGTACGAACGCCGTGATAATGCATCTGCTTTCCCTTGATGTTTCCCAGGTCGATATGTAATCTTGAAGTCGAAACGCGTGAGAAAATGGGCCCACCGAGCTTGACGTCGATTTAACACACGAGCGTCTTGAAAATAGGCGAGGTTTTTGTGGTCACTGAATACAGTGACTTGATGAGAAGATCCCTCTAGAAAATGCCTCCATTGCATAAAAGAGTCCACTATAGCCAATAGCTCTTTATCATGAATTTCGTAGTTGATTTCGGCGGCGTCAAACTTGCGTGAGTGAAAAGCCACAGGATGTAGCTTTTCATCATTACCTCGTTGTGATAGAATGCTTCCCAATGCAAAATCCGATGCGTCCGCTTCGATGATGAATGGTTTTTCTGGATCAACGTGAGCTAGAATAGGAGCCAATGTAAATGCCTATTTAAGATTCTCAAAAGCCATGTCCGCTTCTTCAGACCAAACGAACAATTGTCCCTTCCTAGTAAGTTGTGTAAGAGGCAAAACGAGCTTTGAGTAATCCTTTATAAACTTCCGGTAAAAATTGGCAAAGCCTAGAAAGCATTGCACATCCCGCACCGAACGCGGAGTCTGCCATTCT
>NW_028231024.1:0-19825 GCF_043228905.1 Azolla caroliniana | reverse complement strand
AACCATATGCGGGGCGACGAACCTCAAATCAACACCCATAAGCTCGAAACCATGAAGAGTCGTAACATACAGAAGAATGCACAAACAATATTGTGGTGAACTCTCTCGATTGGGGATGTTGAGCAAGAATGAAGCAATCATGGAGTCGTAAGGCGGTGTGATGGATCTTACGACGCATGTGACGAGAACTCACAACTCATGACCGTCTCTCAACCCTCGACTCACAAAGCTAACACCCACTCCTTGACTCCAATCTAATGGCGGTGCGATGAGTGCGAGGACCCACATAAGAGAGAACTCATGACTTCATTCATGACTCTTCTTCGAAGTTCCGACTCCTTGACTTGATCCTAATAATGGTGGTGTGATGAGTGTGAGGCCTCACACAATAGAGAGAGTCATGACTTTATCCTTGACTCCTTGACTCCTTGACTCATTTGACCCCTTGACTGACATAATAATAGACATGACTCTGCTCTAACCGTTTGAGCGGTCATTTAATGCATGAAAAATGGTGTGTGTCTTCTGTCTGTGCATTTATGGTTAGTGTGTGGTAGTTGGCTCAGCTGGCGTGCATATCTCTTAATTCAGCCTTTTCTTCTTCTTCTTCTTCTTCTTCTTCTGAGAATCCCCTGCTTCCTCTCACTCACTCCACTAACAGAGGAAAATTGTAAGGGTATATATATATCATCAAATCCCCTGTTTCACTCCCACTCTACACAACCCATTATCTCCATGATTATGAACCTTAAGCTCAGCAGTGCTTATTAAGCCATTTCCTCTCACTTCATCAAGCTTTGAACCACTACACCTAAAGACTAACTAACTTACTAACATACATATACATTCACAAAACATAAGCCAACTATGGAAAATGTGGCTGAACATGGTGACTATGATGATGGTGGTGAGCACATCTTTAGGTCCAAGCTACCTGACATTGTTATACCCAACCATCTCCCACTAACCAGCTACTGCTTTGAACACATCGATCTGTTCTCGGAGAAGCCTTGCTTGGTACAGAGCGATGGCGAGAAGATGTACACGTACCGAGATGTCGAGCTTTACTCTCGCCGCATTTGTGCCGGCCTCTCCAAGCTCAACATTTCCAAAGGCGATGTCGTAATGCTCCTCCTCCCCAATTGTGTTGAATTTGTTCTTCTCTTCTTGGGCCTGGCCAGAGCAGGGGCAGCTGCAACCACATGCAATCCTTTCTACACATCCCAAGAGATCACCAAACAAGTGATTGGATCCAAGGCCAAGATGATCATAACCCAAGGTGCATTTGTTGAGAAGCTCTCCGAAGTTGCCCATTCTGTCCTACACTCCTTCCAAGTGATGACCACCGATGAGATCGTGCCCGGCCATCTCCATATCTCTAATGTTATGCATGCCAATGAATGTGAATGCCCACATGTGGACATTCAACCAGATGATTTAGTTGCCCTGCCTTACTCTTCTGGCACAACTGGTCTCCCTAAAGGTGTAATGCTCACACACAAGAGCCTTGTCACAAGCATTGCGCAACAAGTCGATGGGGAGAATCCAAACATACACATGACACCAAATGATGTGATCCTGTGTGTTCTACCCATGTTCCACATTTACTCTCTAAACACAGTTCTCTTGTGCTCCCTGAGGGTTGGGGCCACCATAGCTGTTATGACCAAGTTCGAGATCACTGGGCTCTTGGACACGGTACAAAGGTACAAAGTCACTATAGCTCCTTTGGTTCCCCCAATTGTGTTAGCATTGGCAAAGAACCCTATTGTGGAGAAATATGATCTATCGAGTATACGGATGCTTATGTCGGGTGCCGCTCCTTTGGGGAAAGATCTTGAGGCTGCTTTCCATTCTCGTGTTCCTCAAGCCATTATAGGACAGGTTTGATCTACATATGCTGTCCTTTTTTACTTTCAAACTTATCCATCATAATGTTGGGCTAGAATTCTGTAACAATGCTTGCTTTTCGATTCTCTTTGAAAATGTGCCACAACAGAAATATGAAGTAGATTAAAGTTTCCTGGCTTTGTATAAGCTGATTCAAATTGGATCAGTTTTTAGGTTTCTGTTTTAATTGTAATCAGGTGTGTGAGAGATAGAGACAGAGTGTGGTTATTAGTATAATGCTTTAACCATACCGTAACGATATCAATGATAATATAAGATAGACCATGAGCAAGTGTGTAGAATTTATATATACAGCTAGAAACTTGCTAATGATATACACAAACACACAAAAGGCTTACTGGTTCATGGGATGGCTGTTTGCGACTTAAAAAGTCCTGTATGTTTCAATTTATGCAGGGTTATGGGATGACAGAAGCTGGTCCGGTGTTGGCGATGTGCTTGGCTTTTGCAAAACATCCATTCCCAGTAAAACCGGGGGCTTGCGGTACTGTGGTGCGCAATGCGGATGTGAAAATCATCGATCCTGAAACTGGCGCTTCCCTACCTCGTAACATGCCTGGTGAAATATGCATCCGAGGAGATCAAATCATGAAAGGTTCAATAGCTTACACACATTCATGCTATTTCTCTTCTTTTCTTGAGAATATTCATGCCTTAAAGTTATAACTATATAAGCTTTACCACTACATCAGATTTTGGTGTAATTACTAATCAGCATCTACACTATGTGCTGATGCAAAAGTATTTTTTTCATGGTTTCTTAGGGTATGTGGGTGACACACAGGCCACGACCAATACCATTGATGAATGTGGTTTTTTGCATACCGGTGACATTGGGCTTATAGATGACGATGATGAAGTTTTCATCGTGGATAGAGTAAAAGAGATAATCAAATTCAAAGGTTTCCAGGTAAAATTTCCTTTTATATCCCACCTATGTTATGGTCTAAATCAATTGTTTTACAACATTCTTTTCTGCTTTGTTGTGTTTTAATATGTCACAGGTCCCCCCTGCAGAGCTTGAGGCCATTTTACTATCTCATCCATCGATCCTCGATTCTGCTTGCGTTCCGTAAGTATATTATATACACTTGAGAGATATGATTATGGTTTCTTTTCATGTGATAAAAAATGAGGCTTTCTGCTAACTGCTAACTTAAATGCATATTTTCTAAAGTATGGCAATTAATCAATCTACACTTCCATTTCAGCAAGAAAGATGAAGTGGCTGGAGAAGTGCCAATTGCATTTGTTGTAAGAGCTCATGATGCAGAGATTGATGAATCAGCCATAAAGGAATTTGTTGCAAAACAGGTATACGGGCATACATATATATAGATACATGTGAGCATATGTATACAGACATATACACACATGATACATACATATACGGTCACCTCATACACCACATATACGTTTGCATACATATATGTACATAGATGTTCTATATGAAATATGCATTTACATACATCCGCACATACATACATACATACATACATACATACATACATACATACATACATTCATACATACATACATTTGCATACAGATGTGCACACATATATGTTTATGACATACCAATCTGGCTAATGTTAATACAATCTTTTGCTCCCTGTACCTCATTTCAGGTTGTCTTTTACAAGAGATTGCATGAAGTTATCTTTGTTGAAAGCATTCCAAAGTCTCCATCAGGGAAGATACTAAGGAAGGAGCTGAGATCGCGGCTCGAAGAGACAGCAAATTGATGATGAAAAAAAATAAACTGATGAAAATTATATCAGTTAATTAAGGTCATCAAATCAATGTTTAAAAAGGCTTGCATACAAGGTCAAGGAAGTAATAGAAGTATTGTTGGTTCATTCTTTTTTTCTTTTTTTTTTTACACTTGAGAGCTGATTTATTATTCATTTTTTAAACAATGTTATTTTGTACAAACACAAGATAATTTTCAAAAAGGTTATCCGCATTAAGACAAATAAATTAAAGTGGACTATAGTGAATGCTATGTCTTAATAATTTCGTGCACTATGAGCAGAACTTAATATGAACTATACTAAATGCTATCTCTTAATAACAAAAAAATGTGGATGTTGCCTATATAACATGTACCGCATCTGAATTTTTTTGTCATGGGGTTTGCCTGAGTCTGACCTTATTGACCTTATTAAATTGAGAAGTGAAGTGCATGGGACAAATTTGTAAATTAGAAAGTGAAGTGCATTGCATTCATGAATGTTTTGAGGGTCTATGTTGTGCACCTAGGAAGCCAAACAAGAATAATTTGCATAAGATTGAGTTGATAGACAAGACCCTCAAGATCTTGCCCCTGCAATACCTACGATGAGAATCCCCCCCCCCCAAACCACTCTTTCAATTGATTAACATAATACGAAATCAATCTTTGGTACCACCTATGATTCATTTTTTTTCCCAATTCTTCCATTTCTCTTCTATCCCAATTTCTACACCACTCGGCCTCTCCCTTGTTGAAGCATAAAAGCAAAGAACAACCAAACACCCTTGGATGTAGAGCTTCAAAGCAACTCGACATGGAGTAAAAACAATTAAGAAGATAAGGGAACGTGAGCTACATTGCCTAGAAGCTATGGTTGGGGTACGTTTTACATTGGGACCACATGCCACATCCACAGAAGCAACTTGACCTTGAGTAAAAACAATTAAGAAGATAAGGGAACGTGAGCTATGTCGCCTAGAAGCTATGGTTGGGGTGCCTTTTACATTGGGACCACATGCCACATCCACATCGAAACCCTTTGATGTCTCGCTTCTTTTTGAGAGACTTGGATGAAAATGAAACTAGGCCTAGTATAAAGCCATTTCCTTTATAAAATATGTTACACCATAACGTGTGTTTGTATAATACTAGAACACTTTAGCTTAAGTTCTATTTTAGTTTATTTTATTTTTACTTCCGATGAATGGGTAAATACCCCATTTTGTTGTAAACCAATTGTCTCATGGGCCAATTTTGGTCTTTTCTTTCTTTCTTTCTTTCTCATTGAGAAATATGGAACCTTTCCTCTATGCCTATGATTGTTTGATTATTGTATAGAAAACTTTATGCATTGCTCTAGACCTTCCATGGAGGCAGGTTAATTGGCATGTTTAGAATTCAGTTTCCCAACATCAACATATAAGAACCTCTCATTAATTGTGTGAGGAACTATCAGATTGTAACTCTATTAGAGCAACACACTTACCTCATCATAACACATGCATCTCTTGAAATGGAATATGACAATAGTTGCAAGGAATTTCATGTCTTAGTTAAGAGGTTCCAACAATATAAATTGTAAAGAAGTATCAAGTTCAAGACATTTCCAAATCACTATTTGTGTTGGTTCTTATATGTGTAATTAGTTCCTATCACACCACATTTCCGAAGCCACAAGGTATCAAAAGAGATTGCAGAAAAATGGTTCATGTAAAGGATGATGGTTAGCAAGTAGATATTATAAGAGATGAAGAATGGTTGACATGTACCAAATAATCGTCGCATAGGCTTTAAAACTAGTGACTCTTCCAATAACAGTCTTACCATGATTTCACAACTTTGCTTATGTGACAATTATCTCTAAGAGATTAGAAGTGCATTGCATCTAGCCAGTACATATGCACATTTGTTTATATTTAGCATTGAATGTTTACATGTCCAACAATATTACTATGATCATGGATGTAACAATCATGTTTTGCACGTGAAAACGTTCTCTGTTGCTTTCAAATCTAACATCTTCACTTTAGGGTGGATGCCCTACAAGTGGTTGAGGAGGATGTTGTCCAAGAGGGAGGTGGTTGATGGGGTAGTCAATAGGGCAATCTTCGTAAGAAGAATGTGGTGGTGGGCAAATGGAGATGATAAGGCATGGACAGGGTCGGATTATAAGGTAACCATGGTGCCTACGGTTTTGGGGGCTACCAAGGGGGTGGTGTTGTTCATTAATTGGGTACAAGCTCTACCAGGCATTGAAAATGAACAACTTCTCAAATTAATCTTTTTCACGATCAATGAAATAATCGCATTATCTTGGGGAACATAATTCCAATGACATTTTAAGGATTTATTTCTTCTTTATGTATCATCGATAGTATACACAAGGAAGGAAACCCTTGAACACGTTACCTCAAGGATGCAAACAAATAGTGGAGAAAGTTTCTCAACGACATTATCGATCTCAATGTTACCTTACCAATGGTTCTTAGGGTGAACGTGAAAAATGGCATTATTCCACTGTCTCATCCGAAAATTATGTGTGAACATCTTATGCATGTTATGATGTGTGTGTGTGTGGAAATGCACCATGGTTTTGTCACTAGCTACAATACTTCAATACAATTTCTTCGACTTTTCTTGCATCCTCCAAAAACCCATTATCCACGAAAATATTACTCATAAGAACATAACCTGCAGCACAAGTACTATCTATTTGTAACACCTGATCAAAAGCCAGCCTTGCAAGCTTGACATTTCCCCATTTCTTACAAGTACCCAATAGTGCAACCCAAATATCAAGAGAATCAGGCGATGGCATTACTTTAATCACTGAAATTGCCTGATCAAACATGCCAGCACATCCAAAAACCACTATTAAGCATGTATGGTGCTCTAGGCTTGGAGTAATACCATGTTTTTTAATCATGCTGTGAAATAGTCTTTGAGCTTCATCCACTAGCCCCGAATGACTGCATGCACACAAGACAGACAGGAATGTGATCTCATTTGGAGCTATACCCTCACTTTGCATCCTTTCAAAACATTTCAATGCTTCGTAACCACGCCTCTGGTGTCCATACCCTGAAATAAGTGCAGACCAAGAGATGACATCTCGAATCGGTATTTCTTCGAGAACTTGTGTTGTTTTTGCAAGCATACCACATTTGGCATACATATCCACCAAAGCATTTCCAAGCATGATATGCTTCTCTAGCAAGCCCTTGCTCATAATCTCATGGTGAACAAGGATGCCCTTGTCTACTGCTCCAATGCATCCACACACGTTCAATATACATGTCAAAGTGACTGCATCTGGAGATAGCCCCTCATTTTGCATCCGTTCGAAACAACTCAATGCTGCATGGCATTGCCCTTGTTGAGCATACCCTGCAATCAATGCAGACCAAGAGACCACATCTCGTATAGGAAGATCCTCAAGCACGTTTTGCGCTTTTGCAAGCATACCGCATTTGGCATACATATTCAACAAAGCCGTTCTAAGTAGCATCGTATCCTCTGTATGGAAACCTCTACTCAAAATTTCATCATGAATTTTTTGACCCTCATCTATAGCTCCGATGCTACCACAAACCTTCATGATGCAAGAGCAGGTAAACTGATCTGGAGAGATACCCTCACTTTGCATTCGTTCATATGAATAAAGCGCTTCTTGGTATTGATCCTGTTGAGCATAACCTGAAATCAGTGCATTCCAAGTGACTATATTCCGTAGTGGAAGCTCTTCAAGCACCTTTCTCGCTCTTTCAAGAACACCACATTTGGCATACATGTCCACTAATGCAGAACCAAGCATAAGATCTTTCTCCAACAAACCTTCGCTCATAATTTTATTATGAATTTGTTTCCCTTTATTAATAGCTCTTATACCGCCACATGCCTTCAAGATGCAGATGAATGTGATCACATCTGGCCACATTCCCTCGTTTTGCATCCGTCCAAATGAGTTAATTGTCTTATTGTTTTGCCCATGTTGGGCATACCCAACAAGCAATGCATTCCAAGCGACCACATCTCGAATAGAAATCTCTTCAAGAACCGTTTCCGCTTTTTCAAGAACACCACATTTGGCGTACATCTCTACCAAAGCCGTACCAAGCACAATATCCTTCTTTAATAAACCTCTATCCGAAATCTCTGTGTGAATATTGTTTCCTTTATCTACAGATCCTATATTTCCACACGCCTTTAAGATGCAAGTGAAAGTGATAACATTTGGCGAGAGGCCCTCGATTCGCATCTGTTCGAAACAGTTCAATGCATCATGATATTCTCCTTGCTGAACATACCCTGAAATCAATGCATTCCATGAGACTACATTCCGAACAAGAATCTCTTCGAGAACACTTTGTGATCTTACAAGCATACCACATTTGGCATACATATCAACCAGTGCAGTACCAACTATAACATCTTGCTTCAGCAATCCTCTATTTACAATCTCCTCATGAATTTGTTTGCCCTTTCTGATAGCCTTAATACTACCACATGCTTTCAATACACAAACAAAAGTAACCACATCAGCATGGAAACCATCACTTTGCATACATTCAAAACAAACTAGTGCATCGTGACCTCGGCCATGCTGAGCATATCCTGAAATTAATGCAGACCAACAAACCATGTCTCGAGTCGGAAGATCTTCAAGTACTTTTTGTGCCTTCATGAGCATACCACATTTAGCATACATGCTAATCAAACTACTTCCTAGATACGCATTTTTTGCAAGTAAACCTCTTTTAAGAATATCATTATGTAGCAGAATTCCTTTATAAACATCCTTCTTCTTCGCACAAATCTTAAGCAAGGATACAAATGCACAATCTTGTTTATATCTTTCCATTATTAACCTCCTTTCTGTGTGGGAACTGCGAAAGAAAACCTTCTCTTCTAATATCTTCAGTACGCAAATAGGGATTCTCAACCTGATAGCTGAAAGTTCTCCAAAAGTATGAAAAGCTGGAGGCCTTTATACCATCCATTTGAATATGGTTGAATTCTATTCACCAGCTCCAGGAGTCAGAGCACCCTTGTTCCAAATTCTCAAAGTTTTACAAACTATTACAGAAGTGCGAAAGGAACATAATACCTTTTAGTGACATTAGGTTCTTGGAAGGCTAGCAGCCATGTTGCTTTACCATATAGCACTACTCTAGGACTTATAGTGAGGCTTCTCTGGGACGGATCCAGTGGCAATGCATTTTGATCACTGAGCCAAAGAGTGCCCACTTCTTACTGTTGTAGTCATGGGTTTAGATTCTAGTTCCCTACATGTAAATCCCAGCACCGCATCCTGGTCATGCTATGGGAGAGTTTTCTAGAGATCATGGAATGCATGCAGTAATTGTCTTATGAAGATCCCAGTATGTAATTAATCAGTGGCATGGTGTGTAAATGTCATTATTCACCACATTTATCACAACTTTATTAAAGATCACCACAAGCAAAAGAGTACTTTCCCATAAACATCGCCATTCAGTGTGTTCAGTTAGCAATGGCAGCCTGAAATAGCTCAAGAATTCATTGTCAGAAGGAATGGGTAACAGTTGGCAACAGTTCGGTTTGAACCGAACCGAACCACGAAACCGCGGCTTAACGGTTCAGTTCAAGTTCAAGTTTTTTTAATGGTTCGGTTCGGTTCGGTTCCAACAGTTAGAAACCGGTTTAATGGTTTTATATTTTTTTTAAATTAATTTTTTTTAAATTTGAAATTTGAAATTTGACCTAAGTTGGAACCTGAAACCGAACCATGAAACCACGGTTTTAACAATTTAATGGTTTAACGATTTGAATTTTTTTAAACGGTTCGGTTTTGACACTCTAAAACTGAACCAAACCATTGTCGATTGTTAGGGATGGTTGGAATTATATGTATAATGTATTATAGGGCCAAGTTGTCCTTCCATTATTTTTGTGGGCTTGTCCTTGTCCCACAAGTACTAAAGTGTCAAATATCTTTACTGTAGAAATATCCATCTTATGTGTAAATATGTAGTAGAGAATCAAAATCCAAGTCTTTGTTATTGATTTAACTAATTGGTGGAAATAAAGTCTAAGTAATGTACATGAAAAGTCAATAATGGTAGCATCGAAATCTCCATTTTACATCTAAATTGGATTTACAACAAAGATTGTGGCCTTTCTCATTCCATACCTTCTCATGGCCTACCTTTCTTTGTTTGCCCTTTGCCTAGAAGAGCTTTGTAAGCCTATCTACTCGGACGTTGGCCACATGTGTGACATGAAATTTTCTTCGGAGATTTTCGTTCGCTTCGAACTGTCAACTTCTTGTTTTGTCTCTTGCTCCATGAAAAATCTTTCTTTTTTCCTGGGTCCGATATGAAATCAAGAATACAGAGGCCCATGAACACAGATTCCTCATGATCTGTATGTGTGTGGGGGGGGGGGGGGGCAAGGACCACATTTATATGGAAAAGATTGCTCCGGAAGAGGAGCAATATCACGCTACAATGTAATCGTTGTAAGTGAATACCTAGGAAGCTCCAAGAGGCAGGAGGGTGTTGATGAAATAATTAGTAGGAAAAACATGACACGTGTTGAGACAATGCACGTAGATAGGGGTCACCATGATGATCCTAATTGGGATCATTTATGGGAGACCACTTATACTGTGTTCTCTGAAATAGTAGAGCAAATCGAGAATGAAGCAAACTAATGTATTGATGAGGGTGTGGAAAGTCTTTCCACGTATTCTATGATCACTTGATTGTTTTATCTCAGAAACTCCCACTCATAAACAATGGTCAAACAATGATGAGGGTATCATTGAATTGTATTAAGTGTGAGTGTACATACTGTATTGCACTCCTTTATTCATCGAAATGTTATATTGTTCGAACCCATAAATACAAGGGGTTTATGGGATTGTATCGTGGTCCTTTGAACATCACAATGTTAATATGTTCAATCTAGCAATACAAGTTTTTTATGATGTTGTATTACGCTCCTTTGGACACTGAAGTGCATCGTTGAATAGATTTCCCACGTTCTTGGATAACTGGTTTGTGCATGAAATTGATGGTTCCCCCACAACGGACAATCAAGCTTTGTCAACACAAGAAAGCCCAAATTGGGTGAATGTGGATTGTAAACACACAATTTTATGACCTGTTTACGAGTGTTGATGAGTCAAATGATATGTTGGTATCCCCTCGTGCAAATGCATTAAACAAGTGTTGATTTTTTGTGTTATGGGGTAGAAGTCAAAAGAACCAAGAATAGCTATGTGTATGCATACAATCGTTAACTTAGTATTAAATAACTTTGTTCAGAATTGAAACAATAGACGTTTGCATGTCATTGCCTTGGATGTGGTGAATCAAATCACTTTATGGTTGAATGCAAACATTCATGTCCTTTATCTACGGAGATCCCTTATGAATGGTTTTATAACGATAAAGTTGGGGCCAGGGAGAGATGTTTGAATGATTGGTACAACAATTAGGGACTAGGGAACATTGTTCGGGGTAGGTGACAAAGATGCCCAACATCAAAATTTCAAGATAAAGGATAAAGGAAATCAATTGGTTGATTTGCTAAACCAATGCTTAGGACTCATAAATCATAGGTCTAATAACAATGTCATTGTTTTTTTTTTCCAAAAAAATTCTACTTCCATTAGTTAAGAAAATGTACATAGGATAGTATATAACTCATATGTTACAAGCCACTTTGCAATGGCTACAAGAAAACATAATGTATAAATGAAGCAACAAAGCCTCGTCACAGAATTACTCGACTGACTCCCCTCAACATGAGCCTCACACAATCCACATTCAACAAAGACACCCTCCAATCTCTTCACAATTCAACACCTACCTCTATGTTTGGTACCCTAGGAGGAAACAACCACCAGGGTGGCTGATAAATCCACTTTGCATTGCCATCCACCATCTTTAACATCGGAGAACCTCTCCATTCAAGAAGGAAGCGGTATCTAGCTTCTTCACTCACATCAGAGGTCCCCTGAAGGTTGTCAAACTTTCCTTGTAGCGTAGAAATCAAATTAAACCAAATCGTCATTAAACTCTCAGCCGATGGGGTTCGCTTCCCGGTAAATGAATCCTTGCACCTAGATACCCACACTTGCCAAACAGTAAGGCCAACCACTAAAAACCAAACATCTACGTATCGTTCCTGTATGTAGAATGAATCTCCTTGAGCCGCAGGTTGAATTGTTCCATTCACCACCTTTAAAGAAGGGCTATTTCCATTCCACCCATGTAACCATGCAACCGATTTAGTAGCTAACCAAACAACTGCTGCACTTGATACCTGAACTTCAACCCTGCATCGAGCTAGAATTCTTAAGCTTCTCGTCCAAACTTCTTGGGCTCGTGGGCAGCTCCATAAACAATGGGTGATGTCCTCCAAACTCGCTCCACAGGCCTTGGATTTACTTATGCCACCCCTTTTCCCTAGCCACTCTCCGGTTGGAATAACCCGATGGGTGATTAGCCAAAAAAACACCTTGACCCTCTTGGGGAGGGATGAGTTCCATATCCTGCTCCTGGTTTTATCCACAAAGACTGAATTGACAGTTACTTGGGTCCATTTGTTGACACACTTCTCACGATGCAAGCAATGTCATTGTTGATACATATTTCCATGTTGTTAAAAGGTAAGACAAAAGGAAAACGTGTCAAAATGAAAAGCAATGGTTTTGCCACTACTCATGATACTTATTTGCAATGTGTTTTAAGGACCAAGGAGGTGTCTTAGCAAGCTCCTTGACAATGACAACATCAACATAAGCGATTAACCATTTAATTCAAATTAATTAATTGGGTCAAGTTGTAGATCCATCAGATCTTCAAGGTTTTCATCAAGCTGGAGAAGACAAACAAATGGTGTTTCCATAGACAACCCTATTTATTTGGGCTAGAACATTATTTGACTAGTTTCACGACATTGGTTGCTATGAAGGAGCAAGGGCAATCAAAATGATTGTCGATCGAATAAGAGTGATAAACGTGGAATGTGAGAGCGGCATGTTCTCCTCGTAAAGAGTATGTATTATGTAATTATGGAAAACTTTGGTACGAGGAAAATGGCATATACTATGTGTTGTTGAGCATATAAAGTGTCATGACTCCATGCTAGTGTGGGCGTGTTTGTACAATTCATGTAGCTCAATGCGAGACCAAAGATAGAGATCGTTTTCCTCTCCCTAAGAGATCGGGGATTACGTCAATAATGGGCTATGAGCAATGAAGCTCTCGTGTTCGATGGTAGGCCAATGCAATATCAGAGATGTAGATTGCTTTCCTCTTCTTGAGAGATTGGGGATTACATTAGGATTGGGCTATGAGCAATGAAGCTCTCGTGTTTGATGGTAGGACAATGCAAGATCAGAGACGAAGATCGTTCTCCTCTTCCTAAGAGATTGGGGATTACATCAGGATTGGGGTATGGGCAATTCATATAGCCCAATGTGAGATCAGAGATGGAGATCGTTTTCCTCTTCCCATGAGATTGGGGATTATATGAAGATTGGGGTATGCGCAATGAAGCTCTCGTGGTTAGATGTTAGGCACAGATTAAGTCAGAACATGTCCACGTGATTATCAGCGGGAGTCAATAAATTCTAGCCTGGGGCAAGGGGTTGACTGCGTCGCTTATTTTATCGGAGATTCAACATGTACCCACTACTTACGACCACCCGATGTATGGAGTAGTCTAGCAGAGCAAGCATTCTCACCACTCACTCAATCGCTAATGATACCGTGTTCTTTACACACGCACACATGTACCCACTACTTACGACCACCCGATGTATGGAGTAGTCTAGCAGAGCAGGCATTCTCACCACTCACTCACTCGCTAATGATACCGTGTTCTTTACATGCGCACACACACACACACACACACACACACACACACACACACACACACACTCACATATATATGGATATATGTAGTTATGTGGAGTGCTTCTACGCCTTTGTCCGGACACAAACCACGCAGTGTGAAACCAAAGATCTGTCAAGGTTTTTAGGGTTTGGATTTCGCTACACAGACAGTCTGTATGCTATATACAGGATTTCCATAGCTGCGAGAAGCTTTCCCTTCTCCTCTTCGGTCTTCAGTAATTCTCTGCCTTTCGCAGCTCAGGCAGGAAGAAGCTTCGATCGACGTCTGTAGACATTTCGTCTCTCAGAGATGAAGCTCATTGCTGCGTACCTTCTTGCTCTTCTCGGTGGCAACAGCTCACCATCCGCAGAGGATCTCAAGTCTGTTCTTGGGTCCGGTATGTTCCTCGCTCTTGTTGCGATTTTGTTCACTTTCTTTGTCTTGTTCTCCGTCTTCTGTCAATTATGTGGTATCGCTTTCCTTGTCTCTATTTCAGGAGCTTTCGCTTTTGCTTCAAATTAGGGTTATTTGTTTCATTTCCCTATTTTATTAAAGTCCACCTCTGCTTCAGGAGTGACGAGTTTTGCATTTCTTTCGTCCCTTGGGAACTCTCACTTTTGCTTCAAATTATGATGTTTTCTTTGTCTTTCGATGAGCCCACTTCTGATACATTTTACTTTACCAGGGTTCTCTAACTTACATTATGGAAATCTTACACATTTTGCATTGTACTCCTTGTATCCACTTTTACGTATATTCGAAAAATTTCACTTGTCTCAATCTGTAGGTTTCTGATTCCATATTTTAATCGTTAGGATTTTGTAATTTTCGGATTCCTGCTTGTGTCGGGTTTTTCGCCAGTTCCTCATTACTTGTGTTCAAAGTCAAACCTTTGTTCATCGTAGCATATTTTTTCTCCAGTTTGTTTTAATAGGGTTAAATATTCGTAAATGCATATTTCTTTTTCTTTGGAATTGAATGTGTGGTTGCAGTGCTAATTATGAACGAGTGATTATTGGATCAAAGAAGGGATTCCGAAACTCTATAATTTTGGATACTTTGCATTTTAATTTCATTTCTTAATTCCGATCCATGTTTGCTCTTTTGCATACATCATCTTGTGATATTAATTTGTTACGTAGAAGATCATCTGAATGAATTCTAAACTATTTCTTGAATTGAACAAATGCTGTTTATGGAACGCATTGTCTTCTTAAGGAAGAGATTAAACTTGTCTTATTTAAGACACATACATATGTATAGGCGTAGGAGAAATCCAAATGGAGGAATGTGAACTGTCGAAGTTCAAATAAGCTATGCTGTACTGGAAGTTATTTTGTATGCCTATTGTGGTTATTTTCCATATCCCTGAAACCAAATACCCAATGAGAGCAGAGGAAAATCTGATAAACCTAGTAGTTGAGCGAGAACAGATCCTTATTTATCAGCTTGTTAAATCTTGTGATTGTTGCTTATTGTTGTTGATGCTATTGAAATTTATGTACTGTTTTTGTTAATAAGGATTGATGCCATGGAAACTCACATAGTTATTGCCTGCCATAGAACATCTCAGATTGTTTACTCACAATGATCTGTACCCTGTAAACTCATCTGACTTTGCTCAAATGAATATGAACTTATTGGATTATTTGCTGATATAGATTGATGTTGTGGAAGCTCATCTGGTTGTTGCCCATAATGGTTTGTATGATGTGAAATCATCATTATTGTTGCTTCATAATGATCTGTTTCATCAAGACTTATATTTATGAATGATTGTTTTTCATTCTTTTCCGTAAATGGTCATATGCCACGTGAATGGACGTTAAATGGAGATATGTATATGTGATTGCTGTGTTGCTGATAAAACAAATGGTCGCAGTGGGTGCGGAGGTTGATGATGAGAAGCTCGAGCTCTTGTTCAGCAATCTGAAAGGGAAGGATTTAGGAGAGGTTCTTGCTGTTGGTCGGGAGAGGTTTGCGAGTTCTGGTGGTGGTGGTGGTGGTGGTGGTGGTGGAGCTGTTGTTACAGCTGCCTCTGGTGGTGGAAGTGCTGCTGCACCTCCGGTTGAAGAGAAAAAAGAAGAGAAAAAAGAAGAGAAGGAAGAGTCTGATGATGTAAGTTGTCCCAATTGTTGTTTTCGAGTGTCTTCCTTTTGTTGTTTTACTGTGTGGTCTTCTTCCGAGTTTGCCTTTATCATCAACATGGTAAAGAACATTGAAAATACTCTTATAGCTTTGTTTGTCTGTTCACCTATGTTTTTACGAACCCTGTTTGCATTACAGAATCTGCTAAATATTCTGTGTTTGGTGTTTTTGGAATTCAATAAATGATGCATTGGGTGAGAAATGTTGCTTGCTAGCTGGTAGTATATGCATGGTTAGTGCCGACTACTGCATAATATGGAGTAGGATTAGGGACATTAAGTTATCATGTTTCATGATCTTTGGTTTGCATTAGAATGTGTACGATTTTTCAACTAGTTTCTGTACTATGGAATTCTGCTTTCTTATATGCTTACTAACTGTTTCGTCTCATTTCTTTTGTGTTTCAGGATATGGGATTCAGCCTCTTTGATTAGGGGTTTAGGAACTTCCTCTTTTTTGTTCCCCCCTAATGTATTTGGTAGTAAAATCCGTTTGTTAAATTACTCTTCTCTGGTTTGCAATTGCCAGATTTTGAGACTTTTTTGAACTGAAGAGTTATGCTATAAGATAGTTGTTTCTTCCAAAGAAGTAATTGCATGTTCTTATTTGTTAACAAAGTGTTGTGTTACTTGCTATAAGTAAAAAGTATAAGCAATGAATCTAGTTTTTTCTGCCAAAGGATGTATTGCATGTTCTTATTGTGAACAAGCGATGTGTTCCAAGTATGATACAATACAGTGATGCAGTAAAGAAAGTTAATGTCCAGCCAAGAGAGTGTTTCCTCATTTACACATTCAAGCATAATTCAAATACGAAGAAGCAAAATTGATGGTATTAATAATAACTCTGCCTTTGAAGTATTTTTAGAAATGCAAGCCTTATCCCAAGTATGGGAAATTTACTTGGGGAATTTTGAGTACACCCGTGACCCGGAGCTGCTATGTGTGTGCATGAACTTGGACAGTTTCATTTTGATGATACTTTTACCACCAGTGCATCTGCTGCAAATAGAGCAATAAATACTTCAGAAATGTCAACGATATCCAAAGAAAACCGATTGGAAACCATGTTAGAGTAAATAAGGCTGCATGTGCTTTTGAGGTTGGCAATTACACATTGTAGTGAAATACATTAATTTGTGAGACCTTTTAATGGGCAATAATTCAAGGTATTTCATATGCTAGAAGTGAAGATAGGAATATGTGAGGACGGAGGGAGGGTGGTCTAATTGTTTACAAATCGATATCTAATGTTTATGCTTTCTACACAAATTTGGTAACCAGATCAGTAGCTTACATCCTCTATTGTACTGAGTTTGTGGTCTGCTTGTTTGCTAGGAAGTCACTTTGAAGTGATAGTGAAACGAGTCCCATTTCGATCTTGAATCATGTTGAGTATGTTAAATTATTGTTGAATCATGACTAACAAGGCCTTTGAAGATACTATATTAAAGTATTTTTGGATCATGACTAACAATTAAGGCCTTTGAAGATACTGTATTAAATTATTCTTGAATCATGTCCAAGTATCAAGGCCTTTGAAGATACCATATTAAATTATTCCTAAATTATGACTTACAATCAAGGCTTTGGAAGATACTTCAATACTATCCTTCCATAAAGAAATAATGAAGATTGTCAAAACCGTTTGTATTCTGTATCTGTTGTATGTGTTGAGTGGACCTTGATCAGAATACCCTTATATTACACGAGCTCCAACTTATTAGTTCTCAAAACGTGGTGAGTGTTGTAAATAGCACAAATTGAGGAGAAAGATTAGTTGGTTAGACAAGCGCGTATCCTTCAACCCCAATTACAAATGGACATAATCTATAGCTTGGAGGGCAACTCTTATATAATATTGTTTGCGACGATGGTAAATATAGTGCATAATCTTTATTACAATTGTTGTTTGGTTTGCCCTTTGTCACTCACACCCTTTCTTATTTGTTGATTGTGATTTCCAACATGGTTATTTGTCTTGTTTTATCATGTGAGAAATTTCTAGCTAATATCAATAGGTACTATTGTCCCATAGAGTAGCATTGTGCCCTAATTAACTATGATGAGTGTTGTAAGAGCTATGGGTTGGGTTTCAATTGCCTTAGAAATAAGGAGAAGACTTCGAAGGCTGTATGTCACTTGCAAGGAAACTGTTCCACACTAACACACAAGAAGAAAAGGAGACATGGCTCAATATCTAGTCAAAATAAATTTCTAGATTGATGAGTTCTTGTATTTGGTCGTAAACAAAAATGGATAAGGTATGGACCTAAATCCACAGACTTTGTAATTGTTGTAAGAAGAACACAACCACAAAGTAAATTCTACTCGATGTAGTGGTGAACTCTGCAAGGGTTATGAGCTCCAATTGATTGTTTGGAATTGTCACTCGAGCCTCGACTAGCTCAACTTCCAATCGTTGTATTGACTTGATGGTGTGGTGGTCTGCCATATGAAGTTGTGTTTGGTGTTTGGTTGCCTTGGTCCTGGGGAGGCTCTCTTTCTCTAAGTTGCTCATGCCATTTCTATGTTCTTCTAGTTCTCATTCTAGACGCCGGTTGAACTCATGTAGTTGGAGAGTGAATGAAAATAGATGTGTGCATGGAATTCTCCTTCTAACCTCAAGCATGGCATGACTGACTTGGTTACAACATGGGCTCAATAGGTAGTGGCTCCAATGACTCACTTGGTATGTAATGGCTCGAGCGTCACCCGAATGGGCCACTAAGATGGTAGTCACTCAAATTTTGTGTAATATATCATGGGTATTGTGCATATGCTATGTGCAAAGGGACAACAATACACAATGAATTAATGTTTTGATGTGAGCCCACAATCATTGGGTTAAATGTTTGGAGTGGAGTAATTCAAAGGATAGGGACTTGAATGACGTTACTTGAAGCATAGTGACTCGAACAAGGAATTGTAAAGCATAGCATAGTGTCTCCAACGAGTCGTATGATGGGTGGTGATTGAACTGAGAAGTAGGGGATTGGTCGATCCACGACAAAACGATGGTTCTTTTAAATCTCCCCATTAGGACCATACATAGAGAGAGAGAGAGAGAGAGAGAGAGAGAGAGAGAGGATACTAAAGGACAAACAAACGATAGAGAATAACAAAATCAGAATGAAATGAGTTTGGTATATTGCAATAATATATCACAAGGTTCTCTTTTATTCACACAATAATGTGTTATGGGATGTTGCAATAATGTGTCACAAGGTTCTCTTTTATTCACAAAATAATGTGTTATGGGATATTGCAATAAAGTGTTACAAGATTCTCTTTTATTTGCACAATAACGTGTGTGTGTGTAGAGAGAGAGAGAGAGAGAGAGAGAGAGAGAGAGAGAGAGAGAGGTTGTGTGATATCATCTAGCAACCCCTAAGTGCTTGGGGGGAGTTGGAATATTGAACTTATCTATGCATATGATAGCTCGTTGATTGAGAATAAGGGGTTTAACACATGGGAGGACATCGATTAAGGCTTCATGGTGGCAATTACTAAATGGATGTATTTCACTCAGGAGTACGGGCTCTTAATGTGTTCAACACTTGGTTATCTCATGGCAAGAAGCACTCTTGTTATGTGTATGAAAACCATCATCTAGTAGAGATCATTGTAATTCTTTGCAAAAAGAGTTACTTGTATCTTCTTGGTTATTATGTTGGCCAGGAAAGCAGAGATTACGCTCTTAATTTAATCGTTTGTTTCGTTTGGGGCTCAAAGAGGTGAGACATATAGTGGAGGCTTCATCTCAAAGAATTTTGGAGTTTGTTGAAGCACGCCAATTATTACTCATTCCGCCTAATTATAGGTTTATTTGGCAACAACTACAAAATATTGCATTCATGCAAGGTCCCTTACCTCTACAAATAGGAGAACAATCGTGTATTGATTGGTGTTTACGGGGTCAAACGCCATTATCACAAATGACTACTAATCTTTTGTATCATTGCTTTGTTGAGTCTCTTGGATGGCTATCATATAAGGCTTAAGAAGAATGGAAAATACACAAATTTGATCATGGGTGGTGGCAGATCTTACGACGTAGTTGTCATTCTAAATTGCCACGTGTAGCAAAGATATTCATTTGGAGAGTTTTGATTGGAGGATTGACTTTGGGATTAGCTCT
>NW_028231023.1:0-19907 GCF_043228905.1 Azolla caroliniana | reverse complement strand
CGGCGGGGATTCGTTCGACGTTCCTGCAGCACCGTTCCGAGGGTCTTGAGTATCGAGTGTTTTCGATCCATGGGGAGCGACGTCCTTGTTCACCTTCCTCTCTTTCGGAGCGCTCTTGTAGCTCTCGGATCTGCTTGTCGATGAAATCACCGCACTCTCGCCTCAGTTCCTCGTCACGTGGCTCATCGCGACCACGGCTACGACGTTCCCTTTCCTCTTCGGAGTCTCTCTTGTTGTCTCTGTAGCGGCGCCCCTCCTCAAGGAACCCCTCACGACGTCGCTCGCGCCTCTCGTCATCGCACTCCCCCTCTCGGCGTCGATCGCGCCTCTCCTCGTCAATGTCTCCCTCACGACGTCGATCGCGTCGCTCCTCTTCACGGTCCCGCCCTACAGACCTAGCATTGGCCGCGGTACACGCGGCGAGCATGATCACGGCCATGAGGAATACGGAAGTAAGCTTTGCCATTGCGATTGTCCTTATGATCCCGGTGCTTGTCTCCTAATGGATTGTATTGACATTGCTCCCTCCACCTTTAATATATACACATGGCCATGCAATCAGAGCACATGCATGTCACTCACCACTCCCATTACCATAACGTGTGTGTCCCTGCGTACAACTCTTGCCCAAGACCCATACCAACTAGTCCACCCTCCCACACGTCTAGGCTAGTCCTAGGTGTCGTATTGTCACCAGACAATCTGGGCGCAACCTGTAGCGGGTACTCCTCCTCCTCGCGCGAGAGCTTGTCGAGCAACATAACATTTATACATACATAGGTAAATGTGCGCACTCGCGCGTGCGCGTAGGGGTGTGCGGGCACGTGCACATTAAACTAGAACGCGCTAGTGCCGAGACACTAAGCACGCGGAGGCTACTGCGGGACGAGTGGTGGCTCCCGAGTGTGCTACATCGATGAACGTAGATAGACCGGTGTCCGTACTCGCTCGTTCGGACGGACGAGGGGTTGGTAACGACGACGACAAGGAAAGCTAACCGGACTACCACACTAGGAGTGTCCTATCGGGCAAGTGTGGAAGCAAGTTCACATTCGCCGCGTGTACAAGTTGACCTTAGCCTTAGCCGTTGCCGTGGCGTGTGCGGTATGGGTGTCCTGCTTTGATGTTTTTTTTTCCGTTTGGGTGGTTTGCGGTCCCTATAGGCAAATTCTATGCGTTGGTGCTCGTGTTTACGTTCGTGTTGGAGGGACGTTGGTGCTCGTGTTTACGTTCGTGTGGGTGTAATGCGCGATTGGGGAGACGCACTTGTTCGTAAACACTTACGAGAAATTAGAGAGAGACCACGAGAATAATTTGAACAAGGTTTATGTACTATTTAGAAGCGACGAATACAAGCACGAGGGCGAAGATCGCACTGTTGGAGTAGGCGGGAGGCGGCGACGCCTAGAGCTCTTTCCTCGTCATCGGCCTTGAATTGGCGACGTTGTTGACGTTCGTCCTCTTGTCGTCGAGACATGCGGTGGCGGCGTTCGTCACCCTCTCGTCGCTCACGGCTGCTATCTCTCTCGCGCTCCTCGTCCTCTTCCTCCCAGCTACGGTGTTCCCTTGATTGTTGGCCATGGCGTCGGCCTTCATCATTGCGTCGTTCCTCCTCGTCAGCATACAAGGCATCACGTAGGCGATCGCATCGATCTTCGGCGGGGATTCGTTCGACGTTCCTGCAGCACCGTTCCGAGGGTCTTGAGTATCGAGTGTTTTCGATCCATGGGGAGCGACGTCCTTGTTCACCTTCCTCTCTTTCGGAGCGCTCTTGTAGCTCTCGGATCTGCTTGTCGATGAAATCACCGCACTCTCGCCTCAGTTCCTCGTCACGTGGCTCATCGCGACCACGGCTACGACGTTCCCTTTCCTCTTCGGAGTCTCTCTTGTTGTCTCTGTAGCGGCGCCCCTCCTCAAGGAACCCCTCACGACGTCGCTCGCACTCCCCCTCTCGGCGTCGATCGCGCCTCTCCTCGTCAATGTCTCCCTCACGACGTCGATCGCGTCGCTCCTCTTCACGGTCCCGCCCTACAGACCTAGCATTGGCCGCGGTACACGCGGCGAGCATGATCACGGCCATGAGGAATACGGAAGTAAGCTTTGCCATTGCGATTGTCCTTATGATCCCGGTGCTTGTCTCCTAATGGATTGTATTGACATTGCTCCCTCCACCTTTAATATATACACATGGCCATGCAATCAGAGCACATGCATGTCACTCACCACTCCCATTACCATAACGTGTGTGTCCTGCGTACAACTCTTGCCCAAGACCCATACCAACTAGTCCACCCTCCCACACGTCTAGGCTAGTCCTAGGTGTCGTATTGTCACCAGACAATCTGGGCGCAACCTGTAGCGGGTACTCCTCCTCCTCGCGCGAGAGCTTGTCGAGCAACATAACATTTATACATACATAGGTAAATGTGCGCACTCGCGCGTGCGCGTAGGGGTGTGCGGGCACGTGCACATTAAACTAGAACGCGCTAGTGCCGAGACACTAAGCACGCGGAGGCTACTGCGGGACGAGTGGTGGCTCCCGAGTGTGCTACATCGATGAACGTAGATAGACCGGTGTCCGTACTCGCTCGTTCGGACGGACGAGGGGTTGGTAACGACGACGACAAGGAAAGCTAACCGGACTACCACACTAGGAGTGTCCTATCGGGCAAGTGTGGAAGCAAGTTCACATTCGCCGCGTGTACAAGTTGACCTTAGCCTTAGCCGTTGCCGTGGCGTGTGCGGTATGGGTGTCCTGCTTTGATGTTTTTTTTTCCGTTTGGGTGGTTTGCGGTCCCTATAGGCAAATTCTATGCGTTGGTGCTCGTGTTTACGTTCGTGTTGGAGGGACGTTGGTGCTCGTGTTTACGTTCGTGTGGGTGTAATGCGCGATTGGGGAGACGCACTTGTTCGTAAACACTTACGAGAAATTAGAGAGAGACCACGAGAATAATTTGAACAAGGTTTATGTACTATTTAGAAGCGACGAATACAAGCACGAGGGCGAAGATCGCACTGTTGGAGTAGGCGGGAGGCGGCGACGCCTAGAGCTCTTTCCTCGTCATCGGCCTTGAATTGGCGACGTTGTTGACGTTCGTCCTCTTGTCGTCGAGACATGCGGTGGCGGCGTTCGTCACCCTCTCGTCGCTCACGGCTGCTATCTCTCTCGCGCTCCTCGTCCTCTTCCTCCCAGCTACGGTGTTCCCTTGATTGTTGGCCATGGCGTCGGCCTTCATCATTGCGTCGTTCCTCCTCGTCAGCATACAAGGCATCACGTAGGCGATCGCATCGATCTTCGGCGGGGATTCGTTCGACGTTCCTGCAGCACCGTTCCGAGGGTCTTGAGTATCGAGTGTTTTCGATCCATGGGGAGCGACGTCCTTGTTCACCTTCCTCTCTTTCGGAGCGCTCTTGTAGCTCTCGGATCTGCTTGTCGATGAAATCACCGCACTCTCGCCTCAGTTCCTCGTCACGTGGCTCATCGCGACCACGGCTACGACGTTCCCTTTCCTCTTCGGAGTCTCTCTTGTTGTCTCTGTAGCGGCGCCCCTCCTCAAGGAACCCCTCACGACGTCGCTCGCACTCCCCCTCTCGGCGTCGATCGCGCCTCTCCTCGTCAATGTCTCCCTCACGACGTCGATCGCGTCGCTCCTCTTCACGGTCCCGCCCTACAGACCTAGCATTGGCCGCGGTACACGCGGCGAGCATGATCACGGCCATGAGGAATACGGAAGTAAGCTTTGCCATTGCGATTGTCCTTATGATCCCGGTGCTTGTCTCCTAATGGATTGTATTGACATTGCTCCCTCCACCTTTAATATATACACATGGCCATGCAATCAGAGCACATGCATGTCACTCACCACTCCCATTACCATAACGTGTGTGTCCTGCGTACAACTCTTGCCCAAGACCCATACCAACTAGTCCACCCTCCCACACGTCTAGGCTAGTCCTAGGTGTCGTATTGTCACCAGACAATCTGGGCGCAACCTGTAGCGGGTACTCCTCCTCCTCGCGCGAGAGCTTGTCGAGCAACATAACATTTATACATACATAGGTAAATGTGCGCACTCGCGCGTGCGCGTAGGGGTGTGCGGGCACGTGCACATTAAACTAGAACGCGCTAGTGCCGAGACACTAAGCACGCGGAGGCTACTGCGGGACGAGTGGTGGCTCCCGAGTGTGCTACATCGATGAACGTAGATAGACCGGTGTCCGTACTCGCTCGTTCGGACGGACGAGGGGTTGGTAACGACGACGACAAGGAAAGCTAACCGGACTACCACACTAGGAGTGTCCTATCGGGCAAGTGTGGAAGCAAGTTCACATTCGCCGCGTGTACAAGTTGACCTTAGCCTTAGCCGTTGCCGTGGCGTGTGCGGTATGGGTGTCCTGCTTTGATGTTTTTTTTTCCGTTTGGGTGGTTTGCGGTCCCTATAGGCAAATTCTATGCGTTGGTGCTCGTGTTTACGTTCGTGTTGGAGGGACGTTGGTGCTCGTGTTTACGTTCGTGTGGGTGTAATGCGCGATTGGGGAGACGCACTTGTTCGTAAACACTTACGAGAAATTAGAGAGAGACCACGAGAATAATTTGAACAAGGTTTATGTACTATTTAGAAGCGACGAATACAAGCACGAGGGCGAAGATCGCACTGTTGGAGTAGGCGGGAGGCGGCGACGCCTAGAGCTCTTTCCTCGTCATCGGCCTTGAATTGGCGACGTTGTTGACGTTCGTCCTCTTGTCGTCGAGACATGCGGTGGCGGCGTTCGTCACCCTCTCGTCGCTCACGGCTGCTATCTCTCTCGCGCTCCTCGTCCTCTTCCTCCCAGCTACGGTGTTCCCTTGATTGTTGGCCATGGCGTCGGCCTTCATCATTGCGTCGTTCCTCCTCGTCAGCATACAAGGCATCACGTAGGCGATCGCATCGATCTTCGGCGGGGATTCGTTCGACGTTCCTGCAGCACCGTTCCGAGGGTCTTGAGTATCGAGTGTTTTCGATCCATGGGGAGCGACGTCCTTGTTCACCTTCCTCTCTTTCGGAGCGCTCTTGTAGCTCTCGGATCTGCTTGTCGATGAAATCACCGCACTCTCGCCTCAGTTCCTCGTCACGTGGCTCATCGCGACCACGGCTACGACGTTCCCTTTCCTCTTCGGAGTCTCTCTTGTTGTCTCTGTAGCGGCGCCCCTCCTCAAGGAACCCCTCACGACGTCGCTCGCACTCCCCCTCTCGGCGTCGATCGCGCCTCTCCTCGTCAATGTCTCCCTCACGACGTCGATCGCGTCGCTCCTCTTCACGGTCCCGCCCTACAGACCTAGCATTGGCCGCGGTACACGCGGCGAGCATGATCACGGCCATGAGGAATACGGAAGTAAGCTTTGCCATTGCGATTGTCCTTATGATCCCGGTGCTTGTCTCCTAATGGATTGTATTGACATTGCTCCCTCCACCTTTAATATATACACATGGCCATGCAATCAGAGCACATGCATGTCACTCACCACTCCCATTACCATAACGTGTGTGTCCTGCGTACAACTCTTGCCCAAGACCCATACCAACTAGTCCACCCTCCCACACGTCTAGGCTAGTCCTAGGTGTCGTATTGTCACCAGACAATCTGGGCGCAACCTGTAGCGGGTACTCCTCCTCCTCGCGCGAGAGCTTGTCGAGCAACATAACATTTATACATACATAGGTAAATGTGCGCACTCGCGCGTGCGCGTAGGGGTGTGCGGGCACGTGCACATTAAACTAGAACGCGCTAGTGCCGAGACACTAAGCACGCGGAGGCTACTGCGGGACGAGTGGTGGCTCCCGAGTGTGCTACATCGATGAACGTAGATAGACCGGTGTCCGTACTCGCTCGTTCGGACGGACGAGGGGTTGGTAACGACGACGACAAGGAAAGCTAACCGGACTACCACACTAGGAGTGTCCTATCGGGCAAGTGTGGAAGCAAGTTCACATTCGCCGCGTGTACAAGTTGACCTTAGCCTTAGCCGTTGCCGTGGCGTGTGCGGTATGGGTGTCCTGCTTTGATGTTTTTTTTTCCGTTTGGGTGGTTTGCGGTCCCTATAGGCAAATTCTATGCGTTGGTGCTCGTGTTTACGTTCGTGTTGGAGGGACGTTGGTGCTCGTGTTTACGTTCGTGTGGGTGTAATGCGCGATTGGGGAGACGCACTTGTTCGTAAACACTTACGAGAAATTAGAGAGAGACCACGAGAATAATTTGAACAAGGTTTATGTACTATTTAGAAGCGACGAATACAAGCACGAGGGCGAAGATCGCACTGTTGGAGTAGGCGGGAGGCGGCGACGCCTAGAGCTCTTTCCTCGTCATCGGCCTTGAATTGGCGACGTTGTTGACGTTCGTCCTCTTGTCGTCGAGACATGCGGTGGCGGCGTTCGTCACCCTCTCGTCGCTCACGGCTGCTATCTCTCTCGCGCTCCTCGTCCTCTTCCTCCCAGCTACGGTGTTCCCTTGATTGTTGGCCATGGCGTCGGCCTTCATCATTGCGTCGTTCCTCCTCGTCAGCATACAAGGCATCACGTAGGCGATCGCATCGATCTTCGGCGGGGATTCGTTCGACGTTCCTGCAGCACCGTTCCGAGGGTCTTGAGTATCGAGTGTTTTCGATCCATGGGGAGCGACGTCCTTGTTCACCTTCCTCTCTTTCGGAGCGCTCTTGTAGCTCTCGGATCTGCTTGTCGATGAAATCACCGCACTCTCGCCTCAGTTCCTCGTCACGTGGCTCATCGCGACCACGGCTACGACGTTCCCTTTCCTCTTCGGAGTCTCTCTTGTTGTCTCTGTAGCGGCGCCCCTCCTCAAGGAACCCCTCACGACGTCGCTCGCGCCTCTCGTCATCGCACTCCCCCTCTCGGCGTCGATCGCGCCTCTCCTCGTCAATGTCTCCCTCACGACGTCGATCGCGTCGCTCCTCTTCACGGTCCCGCCCTACAGACCTAGCATTGGCCGCGGTACACGCGGCGAGCATGATCACGGCCATGAGGAATACGGAAGTAAGCTTTGCCATTGCGATTGTCCTTATGATCCCGGTGCTTGTCTCCTAATGGATTGTATTGACATTGCTCCCTCCACCTTTAATATATACACATGGCCATGCAATCAGAGCACATGCATGTCACTCACCACTCCCATTACCATAACGTGTGTGTCCTGCGTACAACTCTTGCCCAAGACCCATACCAACTAGTCCACCCTCCCACACGTCTAGGCTAGTCCTAGGTGTCGTATTGTCACCAGACAATCTGGGCGCAACCTGTAGCGGGTACTCCTCCTCCTCGCGCGAGAGCTTGTCGAGCAACATAACATTTATACATACATAGGTAAATGTGCGCACTCGCGCGTGCGCGTAGGGGTGTGCGGGCACGTGCACATTAAACTAGAACGCGCTAGTGCCGAGACACTAAGCACGCGGAGGCTACTGCGGGACGAGTGGTGGCTCCCGAGTGTGCTACATCGATGAACGTAGATAGACCGGTGTCCGTACTCGCTCGTTCGGACGGACGAGGGGTTGGTAACGACGACGACAAGGAAAGCTAACCGGACTACCACACTAGGAGTGTCCTATCGGGCAAGTGTGGAAGCAAGTTCACATTCGCCGCGTGTACAAGTTGACCTTAGCCTTAGCCGTTGCCGTGGCGTGTGCGGTATGGGTGTCCTGCTTTGATGTTTTTTTTTCCGTTTGGGTGGTTTGCGGTCCCTATAGGCAAATTCTATGCGTTGGTGCTCGTGTTTACGTTCGTGTTGGAGGGACGTTGGTGCTCGTGTTTACGTTCGTGTGGGTGTAATGCGCGATTGGGGAGACGCACTTGTTCGTAAACACTTACGAGAAATTAGAGAGAGACCACGAGAATAATTTGAACAAGGTTTATGTACTATTTAGAAGCGACGAATACAAGCACGAGGGCGAAGATCGCACTGTTGGAGTAGGCGGGAGGCGGCGACGCCTAGAGCTCTTTCCTCGTCATCGGCCTTGAATTGGCGACGTTGTTGACGTTCGTCCTCTTGTCGTCGAGACATGCGGTGGCGGCGTTCGTCACCCTCTCGTCGCTCACGGCTGCTATCTCTCTCGCGCTCCTCGTCCTCTTCCTCCCAGCTACGGTGTTCCCTTGATTGTTGGCCATGGCGTCGGCCTTCATCATTGCGTCGTTCCTCCTCGTCAGCATACAAGGCATCACGTAGGCGATCGCATCGATCTTCGGCGGGGATTCGTTCGACGTTCCTGCAGCACCGTTCCGAGGGTCTTGAGTATCGAGTGTTTTCGATCCATGGGGAGCGACGTCCTTGTTCACCTTCCTCTCTTTCGGAGCGCTCTTGTAGCTCTCGGATCTGCTTGTCGATGAAATCACCGCACTCTCGCCTCAGTTCCTCGTCACGTGGCTCATCGCGACCACGGCTACGACGTTCCCTTTCCTCTTCGGAGTCTCTCTTGTTGTCTCTGTAGCGGCGCCCCTCCTCAAGGAACCCCTCACGACGTCGCTCGCGCCTCTCGTCATCGCACTCCCCCTCTCGGCGTCGATCGCGCCTCTCCTCGTCAATGTCTCCCTCACGACGTCGATCGCGTCGCTCCTCTTCACGGTCCCGCCCTACAGACCTAGCATTGGCCGCGGTACACGCGGCGAGCATGATCACGGCCATGAGGAATACGGAAGTAAGCTTTGCCATTGCGATTGTCCTTATGATCCCGGTGCTTGTCTCCTAATGGATTGTATTGACATTGCTCCCTCCACCTTTAATATATACACATGGCCATGCAATCAGAGCACATGCATGTCACTCACCACTCCCATTACCATAACGTGTGTGTCCTGCGTACAACTCTTGCCCAAGACCCATACCAACTAGTCCACCCTCCCACACGTCTAGGCTAGTCCTAGGTGTCGTATTGTCACCAGACAATCTGGGCGCAACCTGTAGCGGGTACTCCTCCTCCTCGCGCGAGAGCTTGTCGAGCAACATAACATTTATACATACATAGGTAAATGTGCGCACTCGCGCGTGCGCGTAGGGGTGTGCGGGCACGTGCACATTAAACTAGAACGCGCTAGTGCCGAGACACTAAGCACGCGGAGGCTACTGCGGGACGAGTGGTGGCTCCCGAGTGTGCTACATCGATGAACGTAGATAGACCGGTGTCCGTACTCGCTCGTTCGGACGGACGAGGGGTTGGTAACGACGACGACAAGGAAAGCTAACCGGACTACCACACTAGGACTGTCCTATCGGGCAAGTGTGGAAGCAAGTTCACATTCGCCGCGTGTACAAGTTGACCTTAGCCTTAGCCGTTGCCGTGGCGTGTGCGGTATGGGTGTCCTGCTTTGATGTTTTCTTTTCCGTTTGGGTGGTTTGCGGTCCCTATAGGCAAATTCTATGCGTTGGTGCTCGTGTTTACGTTCGTGTTGGAGGGACGTTGGTGCTCGTGTTTACGTTCGTGTGGGTGTAATGCGCGATTGGGGAGACGCACTTGTTCGTAAACACTTACGAGAAATTAGAGAGAGACCACGAGAATAATTTGAACAAGGTTTATGTACTATTTAGAAGCGACGAATACAAGCACGAGGGCGAAGATCGCACTGTTGGAGTAGGCGGGAGGCGGCGACGCCTAGAGCTCTTTCCTCGTCATCGGCCTTGAATTGGCGACGTTGTTGACGTTCGTCCTCTTGTCGTCGAGACATGCGGTGGCGGCGTTCGTCACCCTCTCGTCGCTCACGGCTGCTATCTCTCTCGCGCTCCTCGTCCTCTTCCTCCCAGCTACGGTGTTCCCTTGATTGTTGGCCATGGCGTCGGCCTTCATCATTGCGTCGTTCCTCCTCGTCAGCATACAAGGCATCACGTAGGCGATCGCATCGATCTTCGGCGGGGATTCGTTCGACGTTCCTGCAGCACCGTTCCGAGGGTCTTGAGTATCGAGTGTTTTCGATCCATGGGGAGCGACGTCCTTGTTCACCTTCCTCTCTTTCGGAGCGCTCTTGTAGCTCTCGGATCTGCTTGTCGATGAAATCACCGCACTCTCGCCTCAGTTCCTCGTCACGTGGCTCATCGCGACCACGGCTACGACGTTCCCTTTCCTCTTCGGAGTCTCTCTTGTTGTCTCTGTAGCGGCGCCCCTCCTCAAGGAACCCCTCACGACGTCGCTCGCACTCCCCCTCTCGGCGTCGATCGCGCCTCTCCTCGTCAATGTCTCCCTCACGACGTCGATCGCGTCGCTCCTCTTCACGGTCCCGCCCTACAGACCTAGCATTGGCCGCGGTACACGCGGCGAGCATGATCACGGCCATGAGGAATACGGAAGTAAGCTTTGCCATTGCGATTGTCCTTATGATCCCGGTGCTTGTCTCCTAATGGATTGTATTGACATTGCTCCCTCCACCTTTAATATATACACATGGCCATGCAATCAGAGCACATGCATGTCACTCACCACTCCCATTACCATAACGTGTGTGTCCTGCGTACAACTCTTGCCCAAGACCCATACCAACTAGTCCACCCTCCCACACGTCTAGGCTAGTCCTAGGTGTCGTATTGTCACCAGACAATCTGGGCGCAACCTGTAGCGGGTACTCCTCCTCCTCGCGCGAGAGCTTGTCGAGCAACATAACATTTATACATACATAGGTAAATGTGCGCACTCGCGCGTGCGCGTAGGGGTGTGCGGGCACGTGCACATTAAACTAGAACGCGCTAGTGCCGAGACACTAAGCACGCGGAGGCTACTGCGGGACGAGTGGTGGCTCCCGAGTGTGCTACATCGATGAACGTAGATAGACCGGTGTCCGTACTCGCTCGTTCGGACGGACGAGGGGTTGGTAACGACGACGACAAGGAAAGCTAACCGGACTACCACACTAGGAGTGTCCTATCGGGCAAGTGTGGAAGCAAGTTCACATTCGCCGCGTGTACAAGTTGACCTTAGCCTTAGCCGTTGCCGTGGCGTGTGCGGTATGGGTGTCCTGCTTTGATGTTTTTTTTTCCGTTTGGGTGGTTTGCGGTCCCTATAGGCAAATTCTATGCGTTGGTGCTCGTGTTTACGTTCGTGTTGGAGGGACGTTGGTGCTCGTGTTTACGTTCGTGTGGGTGTAATGCGCGATTGGGGAGACGCACTTGTTCGTAAACACTTACGAGAAATTAGAGAGAGACCACGAGAATAATTTGAACAAGGTTTATGTACTATTTAGAAGCGACGAATACAAGCACGAGGGCGAAGATCGCACTGTTGGAGTAGGCGGGAGGCGGCGACGCCTAGAGCTCTTTCCTCGTCATCGGCCTTGAATTGGCGACGTTGTTGACGTTCGTCCTCTTGTCGTCGAGACATGCGGTGGCGGCGTTCGTCACCCTCTCGTCGCTCACGGCTGCTATCTCTCTCGCGCTCCTCGTCCTCTTCCTCCCAGCTACGGTGTTCCCTTGATTGTTGGCCATGGCGTCGGCCTTCATCATTGCGTCGTTCCTCCTCGTCAGCATACAAGGCATCACGTAGGCGATCGCATCGATCTTCGGCGGGGATTCGTTCGACGTTCCTGCAGCACCGTTCCGAGGGTCTTGAGTATCGAGTGTTTTCGATCCATGGGGAGCGACGTCCTTGTTCACCTTCCTCTCTTTCGGAGCGCTCTTGTAGCTCTCGGATCTGCTTGTCGATGAAATCACCGCACTCTCGCCTCAGTTCCTCGTCACGTGGCTCATCGCGACCACGGCTACGACGTTCCCTTTCCTCTTCGGAGTCTCTCTTGTTGTCTCTGTAGCGGCGCCCCTCCTCAAGGAACCCCTCACGACGTCGCTCGCACTCCCCCTCTCGGCGTCGATCGCGCCTCTCCTCGTCAATGTCTCCCTCACGACGTCGATCGCGTCGCTCCTCTTCACGGTCCCGCCCTACAGACCTAGCATTGGCCGCGGTATGAGGAATACGGAAGTAAGCTTTGCCATTGCGATTGTCCTTATGATCCCGGTGCTTGTCTCCTAATGGATTGTATTGACATTGCTCCCTCCACCTTTAATATATACACATGGCCATGCAATCAGAGCACATGCATGTCACTCACCACTCCCATTACCATAACGTGTGTGTCCTGCGTACAACTCTTGCCCAAGACCCATACCAACTAGTCCACCCTCCCACACGTCTAGGCTAGTCCTAGGTGTCGTATTGTCACCAGACAATCTGGGCGCAACCTGTAGCGGGTACTCCTCCTCCTCGCGCGAGAGCTTGTCGAGCAACATAACATTTATACATACATAGGTAAATGTGCGCACTCGCGCGTGCGCGTAGGGGTGTGCGGGCACGTGCACATTAAACTAGAACGCGCTAGTGCCGAGACACTAAGCACGCGGAGGCTACTGCGGGACGAGTGGTGGCTCCCGAGTGTGCTACATCGATGAACGTAGATAGACCGGTGTCCGTACTCGCTCGTTCGGACGGACGAGGGGTTGGTAACGACGACGACAAGGAAAGCTAACCGGACTACCACACTAGGAGTGTCCTATCGGGCAAGTGTGGAAGCAAGTTCACATTCGCCGCGTGTACAAGTTGACCTTAGCCTTAGCCGTTGCCGTGGCGTGTGCGGTATGGGTGTCCTGCTTTGATGTTTTCTTTTCCGTTTGGGTGGTTTGCGGTCCCTATAGGCAAATTCTATGCGTTGGTGCTCGTGTTTACGTTCGTGTTGGAGGGACGTTGGTGCTCGTGTTTACGTTCGTGTGGGTGTAATGCGCGATTGGGGAGACGCACTTGTTCGTAAACACTTACGAGAAATTAGAGAGAGACCACGAGAATAATTTGAACAAGGTTTATGTACTATTTAGAAGCGACGAATACAAGCACGAGGGCGAAGATCGCACTGTTGGAGTAGGCGGGAGGCGGCGACGCCTAGAGCTCTTTCCTCGTCATCGGCCTTGAATTGGCGACGTTGTTGACGTTCGTCCTCTTGTCGTCGAGACATGCGGTGGCGGCGTTCGTCACCCTCTCGTCGCTCACGGCTGCTATCTCTCTCGCGCTCCTCGTCCTCTTCCTCCCAGCTACGGTGTTCCCTTGATTGTTGGCCATGGCGTCGGCCTTCATCATTGCGTCGTTCCTCCTCGTCAGCATACAAGGCATCACGTAGGCGATCGCATCGATCTTCGGCGGGGATTCGTTCGACGTTCCTGCAGCACCGTTCCGAGGGTCTTGAGTATCGAGTGTTTTCGATCCATGGGGAGCGACGTCCTTGTTCACCTTCCTCTCTTTCGGAGCGCTCTTGTAGCTCTCGGATCTGCTTGTCGATGAAATCACCGCACTCTCGCCTCAGTTCCTCGTCACGTGGCTCATCGCGACCACGGCTACGACGTTCCCTTTCCTCTTCGGAGTCTCTCTTGTTGTCTCTGTAGCGGCGCCCCTCCTCAAGGAACCCCTCACGACGTCGCTCGCACTCCCCCTCTCGGCGTCGATCGCGCCTCTCCTCGTCAATGTCTCCCTCACGACGTCGATCGCGTCGCTCCTCTTCACGGTCCCGCCCTACAGACCTAGCATTGGCCGCGGTACACGCGGCGAGCATGATCACGGCCATGAGGAATACGGAAGTAAGCTTTGCCATTGCGATTGTCCTTATGATCCCGGTGCTTGTCTCCTAATGGATTGTATTGACATTGCTCCCTCCACCTTTAATATATACACATGGCCATGCAATCAGAGCACATGCATGTCACTCACCACTCCCATTACCATAACGTGTGTGTCCTGCGTACAACTCTTGCCCAAGACCCATACCAACTAGTCCACCCTCCCACACGTCTAGGCTAGTCCTAGGTGTCGTATTGTCACCAGACAATCTGGGCGCAACCTGTAGCGGGTACTCCTCCTCCTCGCGCGAGAGCTTGTCGAGCAACATAACATTTATACATACATAGGTAAATGTGCGCACTCGCGCGTGCGCGTAGGGGTGTGCGGGCACGTGCACATTAAACTAGAACGCGCTAGTGCCGAGACACTAAGCACGCGGAGGCTACTGCGGGACGAGTGGTGGCTCCCGAGTGTGCTACATCGATGAACGTAGATAGACCGGTGTCCGTACTCGCTCGTTCGGACGGACGAGGGGTTGGTAACGACGACGACAAGGAAAGCTAACCGGACTACCACACTAGGACTGTCCTATCGGGCAAGTGTGGAAGCAAGTTCACATTCGCCGCGTGTACAAGTTGACCTTAGCCTTAGCCGTTGCCGTGGCGTGTGCGGTATGGGTGTCCTGCTTTGATGTTTTCTTTTCCGTTTGGGTGGTTTGCGGTCCCTATAGGCAAATTCTATGCGTTGGTGCTCGTGTTTACGTTCGTGTTGGAGGGACGTTGGTGCTCGTGTTTACGTTCGTGTGGGTGTAATGCGCGATTGGGGAGACGCACTTGTTCGTAAACACTTACGAGAAATTAGAGAGAGACCACGAGAATAATTTGAACAAGGTTTATGTACTATTTAGAAGCGACGAATACAAGCACGAGGGCGA
The DNA here is from genome assembly GCF_043228905.1 of Azolla caroliniana. Classification (NCBI taxonomy): domain Eukaryota; kingdom Viridiplantae; phylum Streptophyta; class Polypodiopsida; order Salviniales; family Salviniaceae; genus Azolla; species Azolla caroliniana. The sequence goes on along the minus strand of NW_028231023.1, from coordinate 5,415 downwards.
AGATCGCACTGTTGGAGTAGGCGGGAGGCGGCGACGCCTAGAGCTCTTTCCTCGTCATCGGCCTTGAATTGGCGACGTTGTTGACGTTCGTCCTCTTGTCGTCGAGACATGCGGTGGCGGCGTTCGTCACCCTCTCGTCGCTCACGGCTGCTATCTCTCTCGCGCTCCTCGTCCTCTTCCTCCCAGCTACGGTGTTCCCTTGATTGTTGGCCATGGCGTCGGCCTTCATCATTGCGTCGTTCCTCCTCGTCAGCATACAAGGCATCACGTAGGCGATCGCATCGATCTTCGGCGGGGATTCGTTCGACGTTCCTGCAGCACCGTTCCGAGGGTCTTGAGTATCGAGTGTTTTCGATCCATGGGGAGCGACGTCCTTGTTCACCTTCCTCTCTTTCGGAGCGCTCTTGTAGCTCTCGGATCTGCTTGTCGATGAAATCACCGCACTCTCGCCTCAGTTCCTCGTCACGTGGCTCATCGCGACCACGGCTACGACGTTCCCTTTCCTCTTCGGAGTCTCTCTTGTTGTCTCTGTAGCGGCGCCCCTCCTCAAGGAACCCCTCACGACGTCGCTCGCACTCCCCCTCTCGGCGTCGATCGCGCCTCTCCTCGTCAATGTCTCCCTCACGACGTCGATCGCGTCGCTCCTCTTCACGGTCCCGCCCTACAGACCTAGCATTGGCCGCGGTACACGCGGCGAGCATGATCACGGCCATGAGGAATACGGAAGTAAGCTTTGCCATTGCGATTGTCCTTATGATCCCGGTGCTTGTCTCCTAATGGATTGTATTGACATTGCTCCCTCCACCTTTAATATATACACATGGCCATGCAATCAGAGCACATGCATGTCACTCACCACTCCCATTACCATAACGTGTGTGTCCTGCGTACAACTCTTGCCCAAGACCCATACCAACTAGTCCACCCTCCCACACGTCTAGGCTAGTCCTAGGTGTCGTATTGTCACCAGACAATCTGGGCGCAACCTGTAGCGGGTACTCCTCCTCCTCGCGCGAGAGCTTGTCGAGCAACATAACATTTATACATACATAGGTAAATGTGCGCACTCGCGCGTGCGCGTAGGGGTGTGCGGGCACGTGCACATTAAACTAGAACGCGCTAGTGCCGAGACACTAAGCACGCGGAGGCTACTGCGGGACGAGTGGTGGCTCCCGAGTGTGCTACATCGATGAACGTAGATAGACCGGTGTCCGTACTCGCTCGTTCGGACGGACGAGGGGTTGGTAACGACGACGACAAGGAAAGCTAACCGGACTACCACACTAGGAGTGTCCTATCGGGCAAGTGTGGAAGCAAGTTCACATTCGCCGCGTGTACAAGTTGACCTTAGCCTTAGCCGTTGCCGTGGCGTGTGCGGTATGGGTGTCCTGCTTTGATGTTTTCTTTTCCGTTTGGGTGGTTTGCGGTCCCTATAGGCAAATTCTATGCGTTGGTGCTCGTGTTTACGTTCGTGTTGGAGGGACGTTGGTGCTCGTGTTTACGTTCGTGTGGGTGTAATGCGCGATTGGGGAGACGCACTTGTTCGTAAACACTTACGAGAAATTAGAGAGAGACCACGAGAATAATTTGAACAAGGTTTATGTACTATTTAGAAGCGACGAATACAAGCACGAGGGCGAAGATCGCACTGTTGGAGTAGGCGGGAGGCGGCGACGCCTAGAGCTCTTTCCTCGTCATCGGCCTTGAATTGGCGACGTTGTTGACGTTCGTCCTCTTGTCGTCGAGACATGCGGTGGCGGCGTTCGTCACCCTCTCGTCGCTCACGGCTGCTATCTCTCTCGCGCTCCTCGTCCTCTTCCTCCCAGCTACGGTGTTCCCTTGATTGTTGGCCATGGCGTCGGCCTTCATCATTGCGTCGTTCCTCCTCGTCAGCATACAAGGCATCACGTAGGCGATCGCATCGATCTTCGGCGGGGATTCGTTCGACGTTCCTGCAGCACCGTTCCGAGGGTCTTGAGTATCGAGTGTTTTCGATCCATGGGGAGCGACGTCCTTGTTCACCTTCCTCTCTTTCGGAGCGCTCTTGTAGCTCTCGGATCTGCTTGTCGATGAAATCACCGCACTCTCGCCTCAGTTCCTCGTCACGTGGCTCATCGCGACCACGGCTACGACGTTCCCTTTCCTCTTCGGAGTCTCTCTTGTTGTCTCTGTAGCGGCGCCCCTCCTCAAGGAACCCCTCACGACGTCGCTCGCGCCTCTCGTCATCGCACTCCCCCTCTCGGCGTCGATCGCGCCTCTCCTCGTCAATGTCTCCCTCACGACGTCGATCGCGTCGCTCCTCTTCACGGTCCCGCCCTACAGACCTAGCATTGGCCGCGGTACACGCGGCGAGCATGATCACGGCCATGAGGAATACGGAAGTAAGCTTTGCCATTGCGATTGTCCTTATGATCCCGGTGCTTGTCTCCTAATGGATTGTATTGACATTGCTCCCTCCACCTTTAATATATACACATGGCCATGCAATCAGAGCACATGCATGTCACTCACCACTCCCATTACCATAACGTGTGTGTCCTGCGTACAACTCTTGCCCAAGACCCATACCAACTAGTCCACCCTCCCACACGTCTAGGCTAGTCCTAGGTGTCGTATTGTCACCAGACAATCTGGGCGCAACCTGTAGCGGGTACTCCTCCTCCTCGCGCGAGAGCTTGTCGAGCAACATAACATTTATACATACATAGGTAAATGTGCGCACTCGCGCGTGCGCGTAGGGGTGTGCGGGCACGTGCACATTAAACTAGAACGCGCTAGTGCCGAGACACTAAGCACGCGGAGGCTACTGCGGGACGAGTGGTGGCTCCCGAGTGTGCTACATCGATGAACGTAGATAGACCGGTGTCCGTACTCGCTCGTTCGGACGGACGAGGGGTTGGTAACGACGACGACAAGGAAAGCTAACCGGACTACCACACTAGGAGTGTCCTATCGGGCAAGTGTGGAAGCAAGTTCACATTCGCCGCGTGTACAAGTTGACCTTAGCCTTAGCCGTTGCCGTGGCGTGTGCGGTATGGGTGTCCTGCTTTGATGTTTTTTTTTCCGTTTGGGTGGTTTGCGGTCCCTATAGGCAAATTCTATGCGTTGGTGCTCGTGTTTACGTTCGTGTTGGAGGGACGTTGGTGCTCGTGTTTACGTTCGTGTGGGTGTAATGCGCGATTGGGGAGACGCACTTGTTCGTAAACACTTACGAGAAATTAGAGAGAGACCACGAGAATAATTTGAACAAGGTTTATGTACTATTTAGAAGCGACGAATACAAGCACGAGGGCGAAGATCGCACTGTTGGAGTAGGCGGGAGGCGGCGACGCCTAGAGCTCTTTCCTCGTCATCGGCCTTGAATTGGCGACGTTGTTGACGTTCGTCCTCTTGTCGTCGAGACATGCGGTGGCGGCGTTCGTCACCCTCTCGTCGCTCACGGCTGCTATCTCTCTCGCGCTCCTCGTCCTCTTCCTCCCAGCTACGGTGTTCCCTTGATTGTTGGCCATGGCGTCGGCCTTCATCATTGCGTCGTTCCTCCTCGTCAGCATACAAGGCATCACGTAGGCGATCGCATCGATCTTCGGCGGGGATTCGTTCGACGTTCCTGCAGCACCGTTCCGAGGGTCTTGAGTATCGAGTGTTTTCGATCCATGGGGAGCGACGTCCTTGTTCACCTTCCTCTCTTTCGGAGCGCTCTTGTAGCTCTCGGATCTGCTTGTCGATGAAATCACCGCACTCTCGCCTCAGTTCCTCGTCACGTGGCTCATCGCGACCACGGCTACGACGTTCCCTTTCCTCTTCGGAGTCTCTCTTGTTGTCTCTGTAGCGGCGCCCCTCCTCAAGGAACCCCTCACGACGTCGCTCGCACTCCCCCTCTCGGCGTCGATCGCGCCTCTCCTCGTCAATGTCTCCCTCACGACGTCGATCGCGTCGCTCCTCTTCACGGTCCCGCCCTACAGACCTAGCATTGGCCGCGGTACACGCGGCGAGCATGATCACGGCCATGAGGAATACGGAAGTAAGCTTTGCCATTGCGATTGTCCTTATGATCCCGGTGCTTGTCTCCTAATGGATTGTATTGACATTGCTCCCTCCACCTTTAATATATACACATGGCCATGCAATCAGAGCACATGCATGTCACTCACCACTCCCATTACCATAACGTGTGTGTCCTGCGTACAACTCTTGCCCAAGACCCATACCAACTAGTCCACCCTCCCACACGTCTAGGCTAGTCCTAGGTGTCGTATTGTCACCAGACAATCTGGGCGCAACCTGTAGCGGGTACTCCTCCTCCTCGCGCGAGAGCTTGTCGAGCAACATAACATTTATACATACATAGGTAAATGTGCGCACTCGCGCGTGCGCGTAGGGGTGTGCGGGCACGTGCACATTAAACTAGAACGCGCTAGTGCCGAGACACTAAGCACGCGGAGGCTACTGCGGGACGAGTGGTGGCTCCCGAGTGTGCTACATCGATGAACGTAGATAGACCGGTGTCCGTACTCGCTCGTTCGGACGGACGAGGGGTTGGTAACGACGACGACAAGGAAAGCTAACCGGACTACCACACTAGGAGTGTCCTATCGGGCAAGTGTGGAAGCAAGTTCACATTCGCCGCGTGTACAAGTTGACCTTAGCCTTAGCCGTTGCCGTGGCGTGTGCGGTATGGGTGTCCTGCTTTGATGTTTTTTTTTCCGTTTGGGTGGTTTGCGGTCCCTATAGGCAAATTCTATGCGTTGGTGCTCGTGTTTACGTTCGTGTTGGAGGGACGTTGGTGCTCGTGTTTACGTTCGTGTGGGTGTAATGCGCGATTGGGGAGACGCACTTGTTCGTAAACACTTACGAGAAATTAGAGAGAGACCACGAGAATAATTTGAACAAGGTTTATGTACTATTTAGAAGCGACGAATACAAGCACGAGGGCGAAGATCGCACTGTTGGAGTAGGCGGGAGGCGGCGACGCCTAGAGCTCTTTCCTCGTCATCGGCCTTGAATTGGCGACGTTGTTGACGTTCGTCCTCTTGTCGTCGAGACATGCGGTGGCGGCGTTCGTCACCCTCTCGTCGCTCACGGCTGCTATCTCTCTCGCGCTCCTCGTCCTCTTCCTCCCAGCTACGGTGTTCCCTTGATTGTTGGCCATGGCGTCGGCCTTCATCATTGCGTCGTTCCTCCTCGTCAGCATACAAGGCATCACGTAGGCGATCGCATCGATCTTCGGCGGGGATTCGTTCGACGTTCCTGCAGCACCGTTCCGAGGGTCTTGAGTATCGAGTGTTTTCGATCCATGGGGAGCGACGTCCTTGTTCACCTTCCTCTCTTTCGGAGCGCTCTTGTAGCTCTCGGATCTGCTTGTCGATGAAATCACCGCACTCTCGCCTCAGTTCCTCGTCACGTGGCTCATCGCGA
>NW_028231021.1:0-19921 GCF_043228905.1 Azolla caroliniana | reverse complement strand
ATGGCATTTCCAAATTCCAATTATCACCAAATACACAATTGTCTATAATTCCTTTTTGATCACTATAAAATACATCCCACCATGACGTGTCTTGTTGTGCGGCATATTTCTTGGCGGCCTCAACATGCTTTCTTTTTTCTTCTAAGACTTGGAGCCATAACCGTTTTTGTTTCGATACCAAGTCACTTTGCAACTGTCCTTTCTTCTCAATTGGCATTTGCTTAGCTCTATGGACAATTTTACTCGGCATACAAAGTAATAACTAGCAACCACCTTCAGGTTCCCATGTTGTAGAAGATGAATATTGTTTAGCATACAAAAGTGTAGAACCACTTATTTCATTTTTCTTTCTCATAAAAATGTGATTGAAGCTTATATTGTTTAATTGGGCAAGCACTTTAACATTCCCAACACCCCCATCTAATATATATATCTTAAAGTCATATACCTCCTTCAAGTGTAACACTTTTGGGCGTGGTGTATATGCATCACAAATGACATCAAATAGTTTAAGTAATGTGAAAGCATCATGCCGAGACAACTGTCTGGAGAATGTGCTAAACATTTGATCTATATGATCATGTGTGTGGCCAACCAAAAGAAAATTGACTTTCACTTTCCTAAACAATCCTTGGTTGACCAACATACTTAGATAGCCAAACACAGTTGAATTTTTGTTCTCTCTAGCAGTATTGTCCAATTGAATGTATAGAACAGGGGGGAAAGGTTGGCCCCAAGACATCAAAACTCGGTGAATCATTATAACTGTTAGGTTAGGGTCATTGTGAACATTGGGGTATGTAATGAAGACGTGAGATCCAATAGACCTATTATAATCCAAGCATTCCACCAAGTGCATTTGAACAAGGCATTCATCATTGACGTCTTTCGGGAGCCTCCGCATATGCGGCAAGCACATCTTCTTCTGGTCCATGCCATCTTAAGCATATGTATTGTTCGGGCCTCTTCAAACACTTCTCTCTATGATGCATCACCTTCTTTCGTTCTAATGATTGTGCCTCACGATGCTCTTGTAGTAACTTCTTACTCATATCCTTTTCCATTGATGTCTTTGCACCTTTAGCCAAACTTTTAAGATTTGCACAAATGGAGCAATATCCCATGCGTACTTTACGTGGAATGATAACATTTGAAAACCGACCTCTCCATAATCTTGTGAATTGGCTATATGTGACAAACTTATTACGTGAGCCCACCATATCAGATCGATAGACATCATAAACTTCCCGACGTGTGTAATTATCAGAAAGGAGCATCCTACCTGTAGTGGGCATTACTTCACAATTTAACTGAAAGTAAGTTTTCATCCAACCAATAGCATGTCTTCCAATTGCACCTTTCATACTTGGAACCTCTTTACAATTGAGCATCTGGTCCCCGCTAAGTAGACGTTGTTGTACTCTATGTAGCCGCATGTTACTAACACATAACACAATTTTAAATGTAACTCTACATATTTGTTGCGCATGGAAGATATAATACTCGAATGATACTTTGATCCCCGTACATTTGTCAAACACTAGTTGCATATGTGACCCGAGGTAAGTGTCTTGCTCATCACCAGTCATCGAAAAATAGTATTGCCTTAATTCTCGCAACTTTCATTTTCCAATCATAGACATACAACCACGGGCACAACATATTTTTTTGACATCAAATCTAATCTATTATCTGATGTCACCAAGTTAAATCTAGCCAGACGAATTCTTCGTGGGATTCTTCTAATATGCATAGGGCTTCCGGATTTCTCTTCCTGCATAGAAGTTGGTGTAACATTGTTACTATCCAATTCTTTGTTGTGACCATCGCCCATGATATTCGATGTTTCATTGGCATTACCTTCATTCTCCATATCTTTATTAATCTCGTATTCTTCAATAGAGAACTCTTCACATGTGTCATTATTCACTCTCGTTGTTGGTGAAGATGAGCTTAGACAATACTCTTCGATAGAATATGGTGAGTCTGTCGACAGACAATATTCCTCAATAGAAAATGGTGAGTCTGATGACAAACAATACTCTTCGGTAGAAAACGAAGAGTCTGATGACAAACAATATTCTTCAATCGAGAACGGTGAATCTTCACTCATGGCTTAAGGTCCACACAGAGCTGTTTCAGTTATGTGCTTAGGCTAGCATAAAAAATTGATAAGCTCCTCTCTAAACATAAACTTCTCTCTAAACAGAAGCTCCCCCAATATAATGTCTATATTATTTAATATTACATTAATACAATACATAAAGATATTATTTTAAATATAATAATTGTATTCAACATATTAATAATTACTTAAACTAGTCTGTATAAAGTTAAATCAAGTAAAATATAATTACAATCATTACCAAGCCATATATATGTTGGATTAAAGTAAAAATCATTGGTTAATTAATGTCACCCATATTTAATATAGAACTTCTCAGTTATTGGTTCATTAATGCCCACCATTTTAAATATAAGACTTTTCAATCATTGGTTCATTCATGCCCACATCTTTAATACAAAGCAATTAAGAGTCATAAAAATGTTCATTTCACTAATCAATCATTGGTTCATTCATGAACCTCTATCATTGTTTCCTTCATGACCTTCAAAGTCATTCTAAGTTATTTTGACTATAAAATATTCAGAAATATGTTAGTTTGACTTTGTAATCATTAATGCAATCATAAGTTACTAAGGTTAATGTGACTGTGGTTACTAACTAACTAACCTCACGCTTGCCAACCTTGGTTAAGCTGACTATGGTTACTTCAATCCCTCTAAATAGGAAGACCTTGTCATATTTCACTCACACGAAACACAAGAGCACAAAAGAGCACACAACAAACAAAGCAAACAGAGCACATAGAGCACACAGAGCACAAAGCACAATAACGAGATCTCCGCCTAAGAATCGACAAAAATCAACCATGTCTTCAAAGAAAATCGGGCGCTAGGACTCCAGGTAAGCCTCTGACACTGTGGACATTTTTGTAAATATGTTTTAACAACAGGAACTCGATACGCCGTATCGAGTTCCTGTATAAAACACAAACAATATACATGAACTCAATACGACGTATTGAGTTCTTGTGTGATGTTTAGGTTTTATATAGGAACTCAATACGGCGTATCGAGTTCTTGTATTATGTTTGTGTTTTATACAGGAACTCGATACGCCGTATGTTGTTTATCTGAACATCATCCCTATATAAAATCCAACATCTGACAATGCTCACTAATATAATATATCTGCAATGTTCTAGGCTTGACATTGACATTCAACATTAGATGTTATTCATCAATCAAAACTTGGTACAGATGTTGTGTCCATTTTTGCTTCTATAATTGAGAAATATGGAAGCTTTTCCACACCTCCGACCTTAGCTCAGTTGGTAGAGCGGAGGACTGTAGTGTTCATTGTCATGCTTAGGTCATTGGTTCAAATCCGACAGGTCGGAACTCGAAGTTGCTTGCGATTTTAGCTTTTATGATTTCCTTGAATAAATTCCTTTGACAATGGCAATGTGTACTCTGCATTCCAACATTCATCGGTAAAGGTGTTTTGCATGTAGATGTAATGGTCATTTTTGTTGGGATTTCGGTTCCTCCGGATGGGATGTCCGGAGATGAATGACGGCAAGCCCGGTTGCGGTTACGGAACCGGATGATGAAGAGTACCCGGCATGAAGCCGGATGAAGAGTACCCGGATACGGCTCCGGATGATGAAGACCCCGGCTACGGAGCCGGATGCTGAAGACCCCGGCTACGGAGCCGGATGACGAATGTACCCGGAGAGAGATCCGGATGCAGGGACATATTTGTGAATATGTTTGCCAAGAGCCCTTGAGGCTATATTTGTAAATAGCCCGAAAGTCATATGTGTATAAATATGACTTAGGGCAAACAGTTTAGTGTTGTTGCTTATTTTTCTATTTTCCACTTAGAGAGAGTGAAGAGAGCAGCCGAGAGAGAGAGAGAGAGAGAGAGAGAAAGACGAAGAGGTCGTTGCCTCTGTGTATTACCGCCGCCTGTGGCGAAGACAGTGAGCTCAAGGTTGTTGCCTTGTGGCTTCACCATTGTACATCTCTGTTCATAGTGATAGTTGGAGTTTGAGGACTTCCGTGGTTTTTCCCATTTAGGGTTTTCCACGTAAAACATCCTGTGTACTTTTCTCTCTATTGTCTTCGTGCATTTTGTATTTCCTATTTTCTGTGAGTTGATCCTATTCCTCGGTTGTGGCCGAGCACCGTGTTCAACAAAGTGGTATCAGAGCGACGGTAACACAGAAAATGGAAGGCGGCGGTAGTGGGCCTCCGGGCATGATGGTGTTGAACTCACAGAACTACGCCGACTGGAAGATAAAGATGGAAGACCTTCTCATCGTCCGAGACCTGTACGAACCGATCGACAATGATGAGATACCCAAGGGGGTAATAGAGTCGGAGTGGAAGCTCCTGAACCGGAAAGCCGTAGCGACGATCCGGCAATATGTCGATGTAAGTGTTCTGCAACATGTGGCGAACGATACGAATGCCTATGAGATGTGGCGGAAGCTGTCGGGCCTCTACGAGAGGAAGAATGCGTTGAACCGGACCTCCCTGATGAGGAAGATAGTGAACCTCAAGTACCGGGACGGCGAGAGTATGGTGAAACACGTAAGCACGTTCATGGGATTCGTGAACCAGCTTGCGGCGATCAAGTTCCCGTTGGAGGATGCAATGCAAGCCATCATACTGATGTGTACATTGCCGGAAAGCTGGGAGAACTTGGTGGTGACTCTCAGCACCTCCTGCACCGAAGAAAACTTGTCCCTACAAACGGTAAAGACAAGTATTTTGAACGAAGAAGCGCGTCGGAGAGATAAAGAACCGGCCTCCGATCCGAAGATGCTGCTTACCGAATCGGATCGGGGAAGACAACGGAACCGGAGTCCGCAAAGACGGGAGAAGTCGGGGACCCGGTCGCAGTCAAGAGGAAGGCCCACATGCTTCCACTGTGGGAAGCCGGGGCACTTTCGGAAGAATTGTCGGCATTACCGAAAAGACAACGGAGCCGACAACATTGATTCGAAGAAGTCACCGGAGCGAAACGGCGCATACCGGGGAGCCACGGACCGGAGAGGTCCGGATCGGCGAGGGCAGGACCGGAAAGGAACGACTGCACTCGCGGCAAGTGAAGAAGAGATAATGCTCATTACCGAAGAGAGGGAGCTGAACCTTGCCGGTGAAGAGATGACCTGGGTGGTCGATTCCGGAGCGTCGTTCCACCTGACCCCGGAGAAGAAATACTTCTCATCCTACACAGCCGGTGAGCACGGCTGTGTCCGGATGGGAAATGAAGGTACATGCCGGATTGCCGGCATAGGAGACGTGTGGCTGATGACATCAACCGGATGCAAGATGCTGCTGAAGGATGTCCGACACGTTCCGGAGGTTCGATTGAACCTGATTTCGGCCGGGAGGCTAGACGATGAAGGCTACACAGGTAGCATCCGGAACGGTGTCATGAAGTTCAGCAAAGGGAGCCTGATAGTGGCTCGGGCCCGGAAGGTCAACACACTGTACCTGATGAATTCCCGGCTATGTCCTGAGGAGCTGAACGTGGCAGCTGACACTGCCGGTGAGCTATGGCACAAGAGACTGTGCCACATGAGCGAGAAGGGGATGAAGAGGCTTGCCGAAGACAACCTGATACCGGTGAAGCATTTACACTTGGGGAAGTGTAGCGACTGTCTGGCCGGTAAGCAAAACCGGACCTCCTTCCACTCAAGGCCACCGACGAGACGTAGCGCACCATTGGAGTTGGTGCACACTGACGTGTGTCAAGTAGAAACGAAGTCACATGGCGGAGCCCAGTACTTCGTGACATTCATTGATGACCACAACCGGAAGCTGTGGACGGCACCGTTGAAGACAAAGGACCAAGTGTTGTGCGTCTTCAAAGAACTCCACGCGAGAGTGGAAAGAGAATCCGGCAAGAAGCTGAAAGCGATACGAGCGGATAACGGAGGGGAATACCGGGGGCCGTTCGAGGAGTACTGTCGCTCGAAGGGAATCCGGCTCGAGTTTACTGTGCCGAAGACGCCGGAACTGAACGGGCTGGCCGAGAGGATGAACCGGACCATGATGGAGAGGGTCCGGAGTATGCTGGCGCATGCGAAATTACCCAAGGGGTTTTGGGCTGAGGCAATGTCGACGGCGACATACGTGATAAACAGATCACCCTCAGTACCTTTGGACGGAGACACGCCGCAGAGAGTGTGGACCGGTAGGGAAGTATCCTACCGGCATCTGAAGGTGTTCGGGTGTCTCGCATATGTGCATGTGGCAAAGGACCGGAGAGGAAAGCTAGATCCAAAGACCCGGCCATGCATATTCCTCGGTTACGGCGACGACGAGTTCGGCTACCGAGTATGGGACCCGGTCGACAAGAAGATATTCAGGAGTCGTGATATCATCTTCATGGAGGACAAGACACTCGCCGACTGGGAGTCGGCGAAGAAGATGAAGAGCTCCAAGTCGACCGGTGAGAATCAACTCTACGAAGAGCAGTCCCGACCGGCAAGGGACCGGTTAGCACTCGAGGATCCGGCCGAAGACGGTGAAGAAACAGAACCGGCCGAGGAAGATGAAACTGATACCGGAACCGGCCCCGATTCCGAAATGGATTCGGATGAAGAGGAAACGGAGGAGCCGGTTACCGAAGCTCCGGAACGGAGATATCCTCTAAGAGAGAGAAGGGCCCCCCGGAGATTTCCGGAACCAGAGCATGTGCTGCTAACCGACGAGGGGGAGCTGGAGAGTTTTGAAGAAGCAAAGCTTGACACCCATAGCCGCAGGTGGTTAGGTGCCATGCAGGAGGAGATGGATTCCCTGCATGAGAACCACACATATGAACTTGTGGAGTTGCCGAAAGGAAAGCGGGCGCTTCGAAACAAGTGGGTGTTCAAGCTGAAACCGGGAGATGCCGGAAACCCCCCGAGATACAAAGCCAGGATCGTGGTGAAGGGGTTCCAGCAGAAGAAGGGCGTCGACTTCGACGAGATATTTGCCCCGGTAGTGAAGATGACCTCCATCCGGACGGTGCTGAGCATAGCGGCAAGCATGGACCTCGAGGTAGAACAGATGGACGTGAAGACGACATTCCTTCACGGTGACCTCGAAGAAGAGATCTACATGCAGCAACCAGAAGGATTCGAGAAGAAAGGGAAGGAGCACCTGGTATGCCGGTTGAAGAAGAGCCTTTACGGACTGAAGCAGGCTCCCCGGCAATGGTACCGGAAGTTCGACTCTTTCATGACCGACGAAGGGTACCACAAAACGCAGTCCGATCACTGCGTGTTTGTGAAGAAGTTCGAAGGAGGAAACTTTCTAATACTCCTCCTGTACGTGGACGACATGTTGATCGTCGGACGGGACCAGGCCAAGATACAGATGCTGAAGAAAGCGCTTCACCGAACTTTCTCAATGAAGGACCTGGGTCCGGCGAGGCAAATACTAGGGATGCACATCATCCGGGACCGGAAGCAGAAGCAGTTGTGGCTGTCACAGGAGAAGTACGTGACAAAGGTGCTTCACCGGTTCAACATGTCGGAAGCAAGACCGGTCGGGTCGACTCTCCCGGCAAACTGCAGGTTATCAGGCAAGCAAAGTCCGAAGACAAAAGCTGAAAAGGAGGATATGATGAAGATACCATATGCCTCTGCCGTCGGGAGCTTGATGTACGCAATGGTGTGTACCCGACCAGACATTGGATACGCAGTCGGAGTGGTGAGCCGGTATATGAGTAATCCCGGCAAGGAGCACTGGAACGCGGTCAAATGGATACTCCGATACTTAAAGGGCACTTCAAACATGTGCCTCCGATTCAGCTCCGGTAAGCCCGAACTCGATGGATTTACTGATTCGGACATGTCGGCTGATGCGGATACCAGCCGGTCTACATCAGGGTATGTAATGACATATGCAGGGGGAGCTGTTTCGTGGCAGTCGAGGTTGCAGAAGACGGTTGCGTTGTCAACCACGGAGGCGGAGTACATGGCGGCTGTTGAAGCCGGAAAGGAAATAATTTGGATGAAGGACTTCATTAGAGAGCTCGGTATCCGGCAGGAGGAGTACCGGCTCTACTGCGATAGTCAGAGTGCCATCCACCTTGCGAAGAACGCGGCCTACCATTCCCGGACGAAACACATCCAGCGTAGATACCACTGGATCCGAGAAAGGATAGAAGATAAAGAGCTCGTACTGACGAAGGTCCACACGGACGAGAACGGGTCGGATATGCTGACCAAGGTGCTCACACCCGACAAGCTGGAAGCATGCCGGAAGAGGATCGGATTGGAGAGACATCCCATGCCGAAGTGAAGGGGGAGTTTGTTGGGATTTCGGTCCCTCCGGATGGGATGTCCGGAGATGAATGACGGCAAGCCCGGTTGCGGTTACGGAACCGGATGATGAAGAGTACCCGGCATGAAGCCGGATGAAGAGTACCCGGATACGGCTCCGGATGATGAAGACCCCGGCTACGGAGCCGGATGCTGAAGACCCCGGCTACGGAGCCGGATGACGAATGTACCCGGAGAGAGATCCGGATGCAGGGACATATTTGTGAATATATTTGCCAAGAGCCCTTGAGGCTATATTTGTAAATAGCCCGAAAGTCATATGTGTATGAATATGACTTAGGGCAAACAGTTTAGTGTTGTTGCTTATTTTTCTGTTTTCCACTTAGAGAGAGTGAAGAGAGCAGCCGAGAGAGAGAGAGAGAGAGAGAGAAAGACGAAGAGGTCGTTGCCTCTGTGTATTACCGCCGCCTGTGGCGAAGACAGTGAGCTCAAGGTTATTGCCTTGTGGCTTCACCATTGTACATCTCTGTTCATAGTGATAATTGGAGTTTGAGGACTTCCGTGGTTTTTCCCATTTAGGGTTTTCCACGTAAAACATCCTGTGTACTTTTCTCTCTATTGTCTTCGTGCATTTTGTATTTCCTATTTTCTGTGAGTTGATCCTATTCCTCGGTTGTGGCCGAGCACCGTGTTCAACAATTTTTACCTTTATTATGTAGAATGAAATATAAATTCCGTCTTAAATGTCACACCTAAGAGAATCTATCGATTTATCTTTGCACAACACCTCTGTTCTTTGTCACTTCCCGTTTATATGAGTATCGTCCCTTTATTAAATCAAAAATTTGACTTTGCTCTAAACCATTGAACAGGTTTGCAATATTGTAAGCTCGAAATCAAGTATTATATGTAAGCTATCAATGGAAACATGTTATTCATGTTGCGTTGTCGCTAGGAACATCCATCCATCATTGCTTCTATATTAGATGAATACGAAGTCTTTCACACAACTTTTAGCTTAGCTTAGTTGGTCCAATGGAGGATTGTGTTGTTGATTGCCATTCTTAGGTCGTTGGTTACAATCCGACAGTTGGTTGCAATTTCAACTATGCTTTCTCTGCATAAATTCCTTTCAGAATCGCACTGTGTGGTCTCCATTGCAACATTCATGGGAAAAGGTGTTGAACATCTAGATCTAGTGCTCACTTTCACCCTTATTACGTGAAATGAAATATTGTTCGTCTCAGAGGTCAAATATAATACAATCTATCTATCTATCTTTAAGATATACCTCCGTTCGTTGTAACCCGTTGTTCGTCTAAACATCATCCCTATATAAAATCGAAAATTTGACAATGGTCACTAATATAATATATCTGCAATGTTGTAGGCTTGACATTCAACATTACATGTTAGTCATCAATCAAAACTCGGTATAAATGTTGTGTCCATTTTTGCGTCTATAATTAAGAAATATGCAAGCTTACCCACACTTGGGCCCTTAGCTCAGTTGGTAGAGCGGAGGACTGTAGTGTTCACTGTCATCCTTAGGTCGTTGGTTCAAATCTGACAGGTCGGAACTCGAAGTTGCTTGCAATTTCAGCTTTTATGATTTCCTTGCATAAATTCCTTTACCAATGGCAATGTGCACTTTGCATTGCAACATTCTTCGATAAAGGTGTTTTACATGTAGATGTAATGGTCATTTTTACCTTTATTATGTATAATAAAATATAAATTCTGTCTTAAATGTCACACCTAATAGAATCAATCGATTTATCTTTGCACGACACCTCCGCTCTTTGTCACTTCCCGTTCATTGCCATCCTTAGGTCTTTGGTTACAATCCGACAGTTGGTTGCAATTTCAACTATGCTTTCTTTGCATAGATTCCTTTCAGAATCGCAATGTGTGGTCTCCATTGCAACATTCATGGGAAAAGGTGTTGAACATCTAGATCGAGTGCTCACTTTCACCCTTATTACGTTAAATGAAATATTGTTCGTCTCAGATGTCAAATATAATACAATCTATCTATCTATCTTTAAGATATACATCTGTTCATTGTAACCCCTTGTTCGTCTAAACATCATCCCTATATAAAATCGAAAATCTAACAATGGTAACTAATAAAATATATTTACAATGTTGTAGGCTTCACATTCAACATTAGATGTTAGTCATCAATCAAAACTTGGTATAAATGTTGTGTCCATTTTTGCGTCTATAATTGAGAAATATGGAAGCTTTTCCACACCTCCGACCTTAGCTTAGTTGGTAGAGCGGAGGACTGTAGTGTTCATTGTAATCCTTAGGTCGTTGGTACAAATCTAACAGGTCGGAACTCGAAGTTGCTTGTGATTTCAGCTTTTATGATTTCCTTGCATAAATTCCTTTTCCAATAGCAATGTGCACTCTGCATTGCAACATTCTTCGGCAAAGGTGTTTTACATGTAGAGGTAATGGTCATTTTTACCTTTATTATGTAGAATGAAATATAAATTTCGTCTTAAATGTCACACCTAATAGAATCTATCGATTTATCTTTGCACAACACCTCCGTTCTTTGTCACTTCCCGTTTATCTGAGTATTGTCCCTTTATTAAATCGAAAATTTGACTTTGCTATAAACCATTGAACAGGTTTGCAATATTGCAAGCTCGAAATCAAGTATTATATGTAAGCTATCAATGGAAACATGTTATTCATGTTGCGTTGTCCCTAGGAACATCCTTCCATCATTGCTTCTATATTGGATGAATACGAAGTCTTTCACACAACTTTCAGCTTAGCTTAGTTGTTAGAGCGGAGGATTGTGTTGTTGATTGCCATCCTTATGTTGTTGGTTACAATCCGACATATCGAATCCGACAGTTGGTTGCAATTTCAACTATGCTTTCTTTGCATAAATTCCATTCACAATCGCAATGTTTGGTCTCCATTCCAACATTCATGGGAGAAGGTGTTGAACATCTAGATCTAGTGCTCACATTCACCCTTATTACGTGAAATGAAATATTGTTTGTCTCAGAGGTCAAATATAATCCAATCTATTTATCTATCTTTAAGCTATACCTCCGTTCGTTGTAACCCGTTATTCGTCTAAACATCATCCCTATATAAAATCGTGAATATGACAATGCTCACTAATATAATATATCTGCAATGTTGTAGGCTTGACATTCAGCATTAGATGTTAGTCATCAATCAAAACTCGATATAAATGTTGTCTCCATTTTTGCGTCTATAACGGAGAAATATGGAAGCTTTTCCACACCTCCGACCTTAGCTCAGTTGGTAGAGCGGAGGACTGTAGTGTTCATTGTCATCCTTAGGTCGTTGGTTCAAATCCGATTTTCATCTTTTATGATTTCTTTGCATAAATTCCTTTTCCAATAGCAATGTGCACTCTGCATTGCAACATTCATCGGTAAAGGTGTTTTACATGTAGATGTAATGGTCATTTTTACCTTTATTATGTAGAATGAAATATAAATTCCGTCTTAAATGTCACACCTAATAGAATCTATCGATTTATCTTTGCACAACACCTGCGTTATTTGTCACTTCCCGTTGATCTGAGTATTGTCCCTTTATTAAATCGAAAATTTTACTTTGCTATAAACCATTGAACAGGTTTGCAATATTGCAAGCTTGAAATCAAGTATTATATGTAAGCTATCAATGGAAACAGGTTATTCATGTTGCGTTGTCGCTAGGAACATCCATCCATCATTGCTTCTATATTGGATGAATACGAATTCTTTCACACAACTTTCAGCTTAGCTTAGTTGTTAGAGCGGAGGATTGTGTTGTTGATTTCCATCCTTAGGTTGTTGGTTACAATCCGACATATCGAATCCGACAGTTGGTTGCAATTTCAACTATGCTTTGTTTGTATAAATTCCTTTCACAATCGCAATGTTTGGTCTCCATTGCAACATTCATGGGAAAAGGTGTTGAACATCAAGATCTAGTTCTCACTTTCACCCTTATTACGTGAAATGAAATATTGTTCGTCTCAGAGGTCAAATATAATACAATCTATCCATCTATCTTTTAGCAATACCTCCGTTCGTTGTAACCCCTTGTTCGTCTAAACATCATCCCTATATAAAATCCAGCATCTGACAATGCTCACTAATATAATATATCTGCAATGTTGGAAGCTTGACATTCAGCATTACATGTTAGTCATTAATCAAAACTTGGTATAGATGTCCACTTTTGCGTCTATAATTGAGAAATATGGAAGCTTTTCCACACCTCCGATCTTAGCTCAGTTGGTAGAGCGGAGGACTGTAGTGTTTATTGTCATCCTTAGGTCGTTGGTTCAAATCCGACAGATCGGAACTCGAAGTTGCTTGCGATTTCAGCTTTTATGATTTCCTTGCATAAATTCCTTTTCCAATGGCAATGTGCACTTTGTATTGCAACATGCTTCGGTAAAGGTGTTTTACATGTAGATGTAATGGTCATTTTTACCTTTATTATGTAGAATGAAATATAAATTCCGTCTTAAATGTCACACCTAATAGAATCTATCAATTTAGCTTTGCACAACACCTCCGTTCTTTGTCACTTCCCGTTGATTGCCATCCTTAGGTCGTTGGTTATAATCCGACAGCTGGTTGCAATTTCAACTATGCTTTCTTTGCATAAATTCCTTTCACAATCGCAATGTGTGGTCTCCATTGCAACATTCATGGGAAAAGGTGTTGAACATGTAGATCTAGTGCTCCCTTTCACCCTCATTACTTGAAATGAAATATTTGTCGTCTTAGAGGTCAAATATAATACAATCTATCTATCTATCTTTAAGTAGTATCTCCGTTCGTTGTAACCCCTTGTTCATCTAAACATCTTCCCTATATAAAATCCAGCATCTCACAATGGTCACTAATATAATATATCTGCAATGTTGGAAGCTTGACATTCAGCATTACATGTTAGTCATTAATCAAAACCTGGTATAGATGTTGTGTCCATTTTTGCGTCTATAATTGAGAAATATGGAAGCTTTTCCACACCTCCGATCTTAGCTCAGTTGGTAGAGCGGAGGACTGTAGTGTTCATTGTCATCCTTAGGTCGTTGGTTCAAATCCGACAGGTCGGAACTCGAAGTTGCTCGCTATTTCAGCTTTTATGATTTCCTTGCATAAATTCCTTTTACAATGGCAATGTGCACTCTGCATTGCAACATTCATCGGTAAAGGTAGTTTACATTTAGATGTAATGGTCATTTTTACCTTTATTATGTAGAATGAAATATTAATTTCGTCTTAAATGTCACACCTAATAGAATCTATCGATTTATCTTTGCACAACACCTCCGTTCTTTGTCACTTCCCGTTTATCGGAGTATCCTCCCTTTATTAAATCAAAAATTTGATTTTCCTCTAAACCATATGATAGGTTTGCAACATTGCAAGCTTGAAATCAAGTATTATATTTAAGCTATCAATGGAAACATGTTATTCATGTTGCGTTGTCGCTAGGAACATCCATCCATCATTGCTTTTATATTGGATGAATACGAAGTCTTTCACACAACTTTCAGCTTAGCTTAGTTGGTAGAGCGGAGGATTGTGTTGTTGATTTCTGTCCTTAGGTCATTGGTTACAATCCGACAGTTGGTTGCAATTTCAACTATGCTTTGTTTGCATAAAGTCCTGTCAAAATCGCAATGTTTGGTCTCCATTGCAACATTCATGGGAAAAGGTGTTAAACATCTAGATCTAGTGCTCACTTTCACCTTTATTACTTGAAATGAAATATTGGTCGTCTCAGAAGTCAAATATAATACAATCTATCTATCTATCTTTAAGCAATACCTCCGTTCGTTGTAACCCTTTGTTCGTCTAAACATCATCCCTATATAAAATCCAGCATCTGACAATGCTCACTAATATAATATATCTGCAATGTTGCAGGCTTGACATTCAGCTTTACATGTTATTCATCAATCAAAACTTGGTATAGATGTTGTGCCCATTTTTGCGTCTATAATTGAGAAATATGGAAGCTTAGTTGGTAGACCTTAGCTTAGTTGCTTCTAGATTGGATGAATACGAAGTCTTTCACACAACTTTCACCTTAGCTTAGTTGGTAGAGCGGAGGATTGTGTTGTTGATTGCCATCCTTAGGTTGTTGGTTACAATCCGACATATCGAATCCGACAGTTGGTTGCAATTTCAACTATGCTTTCTTTGCATAAATTCCATTCACAATCGCAATGTTTGGTCTCCATTGCAACATTCATGGGAGAAGGTGTTGAACATCTAGATCTAGTGCTCACATTCACCCTTATTACGTGAAATGAAATATTGTTTGTCTCAGAGGTCAAATATAATCCAATCTATTTATTTATCTTTAAGCTATACCTCCGTTCGTTGTAACCCGTTATTCGTCTAAACATCATCCCTATATAAAATCGTGAATATGACAATGCTCACTAATATAATATATCTGCAATGTTGTAGGCTTGACATTCAGCATTAGATGTTAGTCATCAATCAAAACTCGATATAGATGTTGTCTCCATTTTTGCGTCTATAACGGAGAAATATGAAAGCTTTTCCACACCTCCGACCTTAGCTCAGTTGGTAGAGCGGAGGACTGTAGTGTTCATTGTCATCCTTAGGTCGTTGGTTCAAATCCGACAGGTCGGAACTCAAAGTTGCTTGCGATTTCAGCTTTTATGATTCCCTTGCATAAATTCCTTTTCCAATGGCAATGTGCACTTCGCATTGCAACATTCTTCGGTAAAGGTGTTTTACATGTAGATGTAATGGTCATTTCTACCTTTATTATGTAGAATGAAATATAAATTCCGTCTTAAATGTCACACCTAATAGAATCTATCGATTTATCTTTGCACAACACTTCTGTTCTTTGTCACTTCCCCTTTGATTGCCATCCTTAGGTCGTTGGTTACAATCCGACAGTTGGTTGCAATTTCAACTATGCTTTCTTTGCATAAATTCCTTTCACAATCGCAATGTGTGGTCTCCATTGCAACATTCATGGGAAAAGGTGTTGAACATCTAGATCTAGTGCTCACTTTCACCCTTATTACTTGAAATGAAATATTTGTCGTCTTAGAGGTCAAATATAATACAATCTATCTATCTATCTTTAAGTAGTATCTCTGTTCGTTGTAACCCCTTGTTCGTCTAAACATCATCCCTATATAAAATCCAGTATTTGACAATGCTCACTAATATAATATATCTGCAATGTTGGAAGCTTGACATTCAGCATTACATGTTAGTCATTAATCAAAACCTGGTATAGATGTTGTGTCCATTTTTGCGTCTATAATTGAGAAATATGGAAGCTTTTCCACACTTCCGATCTTAGCTCAGTTGGTAGAGCGCAGGACTGTAGTGTTCATTGTCATTCTTAGGTCGTTGGTTCAAATCCGATAGGTCGAAACTCGAAGTTGCTTGGGATTTTAGCTTTTATGATTTCCTTGCATAAATTCCTTTTACAATGGCATTGTGCACTCTGCATTGCAACATTCATCGATATAGGTATTTTACATTAAGATGTAATGGTCATTTTTACCTTTATTATGTAGAATGAAATATAAATTTCGTCTTAAATGTCACACCTAATAGAATCTATCGATTTATCTTTGCACAACACCTCCGTTCTTTGTAACTTCCCGTTTATCTGAGTATCCTCCCTTTATTAAATCAAAAATTTGATTTTCCTCTTAACCATTTGATAGGTTTGCAACATTGCAAGCTTGAAATCAAGTATTATATGTAAGCTATCAATGGAAACATGTTATTCATGTTGCATTGTTGCTAGGAACATCCATCCATCATTGCTTCTATATTGGATGAATACGAAGTCTTCCACACAACTTTCAGCTTAGCTTAGTTGGTAGAGCGGAGGATTGTGTTGTTGATTTCCATCCTTAGGTCGTTGGTTACAATCCGACAGTTGGTTGCAATTTCAACTATGCTTTCTTTGCATAAATTCCTTTCACAATCGCAATGTGTGGTCTCCATTGCAACATTAATGGGAAAAGGTGTTAAAAATCTAGATCTAGTGCTCACTTTCACCTTTATTACTTGAAATGAAATATTGGTCGTCTCAAAGGTCAAATATAATACAATCTATCTATCTATCTTTAAGCAATACCTCCGTTCGTTTTAACCCCTTGTTCGTCTAAACATCATCCCTATATAAAATCCAGCATCTGACAATGCTCACTAATATAATATATCTGCAATGTTGGAAGCTTGACATTCAGCATTACATGTTAGTCATTAATCAAAACCTGGTATAGATGTCCATTTTTGCGTCTATAATTGAGAAATATTGAAGCTTTTCCACACCTCCGATCTTAGCTCAGTTGGTAGAGCGGAGGATTGTAGTGTTTATTGTCATCCTTAGGACGTTGGTTCAAATCCGACAGATCGGAACTCGAAGTTGCTTGCGATTCCAGCTTTTATGATTTCCTTGCATAAATTCCTTTTCCAATGGCAATGTGCACTTTGTATTGCAACATTCTTCGGTAAAGTTGTTTTACATCTTGATGTAATGGTCATTTTTACCTTTATTATGTAGAATGAAATATAAATTCCGTCTTAAATGTCACACCTAATAGAATCTATCGATTTATCTTTGCACAACACCTCCGTTCTTTGTCCCTTCCCATTGATTGCCATCCTTAGGTCGTTGGTTACAATCCGACAGTTGGTTGCAATTTCAACTATGCTTTCTTTGCATAAATTCCTTTCAGAATCGCAATGTGTGGTCTCCATTGCAACATTCATGGGAAAAGGTGTGGAACATCTAGATCTAGTGCTCCCTTTCACCCTGATTACTTGAAATGAAATATTTGTCGTCTTCGAGGTCAAATATAATACAATCTATCTATCTATCTTTAAGTAGTATCTCCGTTCGTTGTAACTCCTTGTTCGTCTAAACATCTTCCCTATATAAAATCCAGCATCTCACAATGGTCACTAATATAATATATCTGCAATGTTGGAAGCTTGACATTCAGCATTACATGTTAGTCATTAATCAAAACCTGGTATAGATGTTGTGTCCATTTTTGCGTCTATAATTGAGAAATATGGAAGCTTTTCCACACCTCCGATCTTAGCTCAGTTGGTAGAGCGGAGGACTGTAGTGTTCATTGTCATCCTTAGGTCGTTGGTTCAAATCCGACAGGTCGGAACTCGAAGTTGCTTGGGATTTTAGCTTTTATGATTTCCTTGCATAAATTCCTTTTACAATGGCATTGTCCACTCTGCATTGCAACATTCATCGATATAGGTATTTTACATTTAGATGTAATGGTCATTTTTACCTTTATTATGTAGAATGAAATATAAATTTCGTCTTAAATGTCACACCTAATAGAATCTATCGATTTATCTTTGCACAACACCTCCGTTCTTTGTAACTTCCCGTTTACCTGAGTATCCTCCCTTTATTAAATCAAAAATTTGATTTTCCTCTTAACCATTTGATAGGTTTGCAACATTGCAAGCTTGAAATCAAGTATTATATGTACGCTATCAATCGAAACATGTTATTCATGTTGCGTTTTTGCTAGGAACATCCATCCATTATTGCTTCTATATTGGATGAATACGAAGTCTTTCACACAACTTTCAGCTTAGCTTAGTTGGTAGAGCGGAGGATTGTGTTGTTTATTTCCATCCTTAGGTCGTTGGTTACAATCCGACAGTTGGTTGCAATTTCAACTATGCTTTGTTTGCATAAATTCCTTTCACAATCGCAATGTTTGGTCTCCATTGCAACATTCATGGGAAAAGGTGTTGAACATCAAGATCTAGTTCTCACTTTCACCCTTATTACGTGAAATGAAATATTGTTCGTCTCAGAGGTCAAATATAATACAATCTATCTATCTATCTTTAAGCAATACCTCCGTTCGTTGTAACCCCTTGTTCGTCTAAACATCATCCCTATATAAAATCCAGCATCTCACAATGCTCACTAATATAATATATCTGCAATGTTGGAAGCTTGACATTCAGCATTACATGTTAGTCATTAATCAAAACCTGGTATAGATGTCCACTTTTGCGTCTATAATTGAGAAATATGGAAGCTTTTCCACACCTCCGATCTTAGCTCAGTTGGTAGAGCGGAGGACTGTAGTGTTTATTGTCATCCTTAGGTCGTTGGTTCAAATCCGACAGATCGGAACTCGAAGTTGCTTGCGATTTCAGCTTTTATGATTTCCTTGCATAAATTCCTTTTCCAATGGCAATGTGCACTTTGTATTGCAACATGCTTCGGTAAAGGTGTTTTACATGTAGATGTAATGCTCATTTTTACCTTTATTATGTAGAATGAAATATAAATTCCGTCTTAAATGTCACACCTAATAGAATCTATCAATTTATCTTTGCACAACACCTCCGTTCTTTGTCACTTCCCGTTGATTGCCATCCTTAGGTCATTGGTTATAATCCGACAGTTGGTTGCAATTTCAACTATGCTTTCTTTGCATAAATTCCTTTCACAATCGCAATGTGTGGTCTCCATTGCAACATTCATGGGAAAAGGTTTTGAACATGTAGATCTAGTGCTCCCTTTCACCCTCATTACTTGAAATGAAATATTTGTCGTCTTAGAGGTCAAATATAATACAATCTATCTATCTATCTATCTTTAATTAGTATCTCCGTTCGTTGTAACCCCTTGTTCATCTAAACATCTTCCCTATATAAAATCCAGCATCTCACAATGGTCACTAATATAATATATCTGCAATATTGGAAGCTTGACATTCAGCATTACATGTTAGTCATTAATCAAAACCTGGTATAGATGTCGTGTCCATTTTTGCGTTGATAATTGAGAAATATGGAAGCTTTTCCACACCTTCGATCTTAGCTCAGTTGGTAGAGCGGAGGACTGTAGTGTTCAATTTCATCCTTAGGTCGTTGGTTCAAATCTGACAGGTCGGAACTCGAAGTTGCTTGGGATTTTAGCTTTTATGATTTCCTTGCATAAATTCGTTTTACAATGGCAATGTGCACTCTGCATTGCAACATTCATCGGTAAAGGTATTTTACATTTAGATGTAATGGTCATTTTTACCTTTATTATGTAGAATGAAATATAAATTTCGTCTTAAATGTCACACCTAATAGAATCTATCGATTTATCTTTGCACAACACCTCCGTTCTTTGTAACTTCCCGTTTATCTGAGTATCCTCCCTTTATTAAATCAAAAATTTGATTTTCCTCTAAACCATTTGATAGGTTTGCAACATTGCAAGCTTGAAATCAAGTATTATATGTAAGCTATCAATGGAAACATGTTATTCATGTTGCATTGTTGCTAGAAACATCCATCCATCATTGCTTTTATATTGGATGAATACGAAGTCTTCCACACAACTTTCAGCTTAGCTTAGTTAGTAGAGCGGAGGATTGTGTTGTTGATTTCCATCCTTAGGTCGTTGGTTACAATCCGACACTTGGTTGCAATTTCAACTATGCTTTCTTTGCATAAATTCCTTTCACAATCGCAATGTGTGGTTTCCATTGCAACATTCGTGGG